>NC_064621.1:18224318-18527348 GCF_023898315.1 Schistocerca nitens | reverse complement strand
GTCTTTGCAACGTCCTGCCAAAATAATATGTCGTAAATGTTCAGGCAATTTGATTAAGCAAATGCGGATGAGTTCTGAGGGGCTGTATAGGTTTGACAGGTACTGATTCTTGTGCAACATGTCTTCAAAATATTTCACAAGACTGGAAAATTCAGATTGTTCGAAATGTTTCATCATTATGATGCTATGTTTTACTCGGTCTTGTGTAGCTTTAGACCAATATGCTGAGGAAGGCATGATAAAATTCTCCTTCACTGTGACAATCGTGAATGACCGATCGCTTTCTTACAGCTGGCTCATTCTCTAAGTAGCCACTCATAAATTCTAATCTGTGCTCTAATGACCAGTTGGGAGGAAAACAATGAGAGAATTGATGAAGCCACGCTTGTGGATGAATGTTGTTGCCGGAATTTACGTGTAGTAATAAACAGCTTATAGTCAAAATCATCATGTCGGCGAGTCACATGTCGGTCATTGTTACGTCGTTTCGGCGGTTCCATCTCAAAGTTCGGTGCACCTTGCCAATTTCTTTCATAATTTCCGAAGTGCCCTGTGTTATTATTTTGTGGCTGTTCCGTATTTCTATGTCCCTCTTCCCGTATTGGAGCGCGAGTGTCCTCTGAAATATGTAATTCATGTATTACCTGTGTCAACTGATCTTGTACTTCCAGGATTTCTCTTTGGTGTTGCGTATTAATTTGATTCTGATTTTGTTTGAATTTTCTAATTTGTTCGTACTCTTCTGTATCATTAAAGACTACCGGTCTTGTGTCATTCAGATTATCATCTACCTTTGTAGATAAATTATTTAGCTGATCCGAAAGTTCGACTACTGTCTCTGATAATGAAGTAATTTCCTCCATGTGTCTTTCTGAACCAATTTTCAGAGTATCTATAGTGTCATTTAAGTTTTCCTGAGTTTTTGCAAGTTGCGTAACCGAATCAGTAGATGCAACTGAGTCAGTTTTAGCCCGCAACGTCTCGTGATTTTCATGAACAGTAGTTTGCAGTTCTTTTATGGCTGCTTCGTGGTTCTGTAATGCATTTTCATGCCGCGAAAAGATAGGTTGAAAATGCTCACAAATTTGTGTTTTTACGTAATTACAGACTTTTTGTTATTTCGATTCGATGTTATGTAACTCAGTAGTTAAATCTTCACCTGTTTGTTCAAGCGTGGTGTCTAACTTTTGAAGCTGTTGCTGTGTTTGTCTCTGGTGTTGGTCCATCGTGTCTAACTTTTGAAGATTTTGTCCCATTTGTTGTATTAATTGTACTAACAATGCACTGGTGTCTGAAACATGTTCCTCAGTGCTTTTAGGCAGTGCATTTGCACCGGCAACATTCACATTTTGACAAGCAGAAAATGTTTCTTCACTTATTTGAGAAAACGGTGAGGACCCAAAACCTGAGTCTACAGTATTTGCGAGATTGTGTCCTGTCATTTCGGATTCCTGAGGCGAACTGTTGCCGACCGATAGATCGATAATGCTTCCCTGTTCACTAATTGTTTCACTGCCTACACCATTATTTGCAGCCCGCTCCATTTCCCTATGCACAATTACCAAATTACTACTTTGAACATTAGTTAATTCATTACATGGTGGCGCTAACACACTGCTTTCGTCTTCACTGTCATTTCTCAGTTTACTTTGGAGCCTAGTATTACGTTTTTCACACGCCATTATTGTCACAATATTTCACACGATAACACAGAAAAGCACATTTTGAAGAGCAAAATAAGAAAACACATTAACATAGCATTGAAAATAATATCTCGTTAATTGCAAACGCAACTGCGAAATACTTGGTGCAAATCTACATGCATGCCACAACTGTTTTACTGTACAACAGTGAAAAACTACAACTACAAAGGAAATCCTCTCTATAAATACGCGCTAGCAATAAACAATAGCTACACTATCCCAGAGCCAGGCTTGCTTTCAGAGCCATCATTCAGGTTGTCGAGATCGTGGCTCACCCAGCAGTACAAGCTGCAAAGAAAAAATCAGAAGATTCCAGTGAGGTATCCTCGGCTAAGGGTCGACATATGAAACGTCCCCTTTGAAAAATTAATGAAATACTTGGCTGATAAACCTCTTACATTATTTGATTTTCAAACAGCTGAGCAGAACTGAACGTACTCAGTCATTTCGCTCTTTGCGTATTCTGATCAACACTAAACTGACACACAATATTTTTAGCGCAACACAATCTGACTTTCAAAAATCCCTACAAAAGAATGGCCCTGACTAACAATAACCCACACCTTTCATGAATCACTTACCTCACAAAAATCTTCATTACTCGAACTACTGCAATACAGCGAGGGCCACTACTGCCAGCTAAATAAAAGATTCAAACTACTGAAGGCACTAACTACTGATAGGCATAGTTAGCAAATGAAAGATTTTGATAGAGAACAAGCAATGTATTTACCTTAATAGTGTTCAAAAGTCATAATATATATATCAGTCTATGATATCCACAATTACAAATTTACTCTTTCTGATGGACACACGTCCAGATCATCCGCTCTCAAAACTCCGCCATCTCTCTCCCCACATCCACCACTGCTGGCGGCTCACCTCCAACTGCGCAACGCTACGCGCTGATAACAGCCAACTGCCCAACGCTACAATAGCGACTATTCCAACAATGCCACCCAGCCACAGACTGCACACAGCACAGTCAGTGGTTTTCATATAGAGCGCTACGTGGCGTTGCCAGTATAAGAAGCTAAACAGCCTACTTACAGCATGCCTTATTCGTGAACCATCAAATCCTTCACTACGAGTTATTGTGAGAATCTGGTTCGCAAAGTCCGTCCTCTGTCGCACAGCTAGTACGGACATGGCCCGGTGGTTCTGGATTTTGAATGAGAAGATGTGTAGGCTCTGTCTTGAAACTGCTAATCACGACGACTATCTCGTCATCGGAAGCTCAGCGGTGCTTTTCAATGCTCAAGAGAACTAAAAAGTTCCTATGAAACACCATGAAAGAAGAGTGACTGAGTGCCTTAGCGATGCTATCCAGTGAAAAATCATTGGTGTGTTAAATGGAACATTTCGGTCTGACATGAGGATCGTGGAGCGACGAATCGATTCACAACATCGTTATACTAATTATTTTGAAGCTACTTCCCAAAGTCCTGGGGTTGCTGCTTTTGGTGAGTACAATGCTTTTAGTTTTAAATGTTGGTAATTTGATTACATTTGCCTCGCAAAATCCGGATAACAAGTTCGAATAATTTAAGCATGTTCTATTATTTCTCGTACTGGCACTCATGTTGTAGTGGACACTTTTCTGGCAGTCGGCCGCGAACGTAAAACAAACGACGAGTTTTGGTTGTCGATGGGAGTAGAGCGAAGTGGGGGGACAGGCCACGCCCCTCTCTCACAGGGCTGGCAGCTACGTGCGTGTTCTGTAGACCTGGGAAGTCGGAGCCGATGTAACAATCTACGTATGGATCGCTGATTCCATCTACTGTTGTCAGACACGTATTCGAACCCTGTGACTGAGCACGATTGCTCTCTGCACTCATTTCAAAATAAGAAAATGAAACAACCAGCAAGCGCAACTTAAAGCAAGGCGGAGCACTTAAATAACTAGAGCGCAATTCTTAGCTGAGGTTGGGGGTGTCGTTACGTGGTAGTTCAGGCCCCATCTCTTAAGCAACCCCACGCTTACGGCTGCCACGTAAAAGTGACCGAACATACCCTGTGAGGAGTGAAGAATTGTGCTGTTGATATGTGTGCGCACGTGTGCATTTGTGGGTGCGAGAGAGATTTTCGGAGTTAGTGTTACGTTTATATATCTCATGCAGACGCGAAAAAGATAGCTAAAGCAACCTCTCTCTCTCTCTCTCTCTCTCTCTCTCTCTCTCTCTGTGTCATTCAATCACTTGTCAGTTGCTGTGATGTATCGGTCTCTTTCTGTGCATGAGAAGGGGGTTGTTGTAATATGTTTTTATTTCTGTTCCTCTATACGTTTTGTTTGCTATAATGTCTTATGAAATATATGAATTATCGACAAAATTCCGTAATACGTTCGATGCTACCAAACTAAGTTTTTGTTGGCACCACCAATGGAATACCTCAGCGGCCGCCACTGTTGGACTGGCGAGACACAGTTAGAGATGCGTGAGCGCTGCTTTCCGGCCACGAGCCGTCTCTCCTGTCCCAGCCGGCTCTGGCCAGGTAGAAAACATTCTTACCAGCAGCTAGTGTCCGGTCGCTGCAGCGCCCTTGTGGCACGTTGCACCAATTCAGAACATGCCGCCCACCTAATTTATATAAATTACACAAATACAAAAAATCACATGCAGCACAAGTCACACCAAACAAACAAGGAAATAAAACAATTGAAGAAAGTGTCCACTGTAAAAAAAAAAAAAAAACACTTAGTAACTTAGTACCAGACCATCAGGACCAGGGTGTGTACCAGACCGCCACACGAGGGGTGGCAAATTGTCTTCCTTCAGGAGGACCAATATACCTGGCTGTAGATTGTCTTTTGTTGATGACCATTTAGATCTGTTATGAATGGTATCCCTTTGACCACCGTTTTCAGATTTGCAGCTTGCACTGCTGGGTGAGCCACCATCTCGACAACCTGAATGATGGCTCTGAAAGCAAGCCTGGCTCTGGGATACTTACTAACGCTTCACCAATAAGAAATGGTCTGAAGTAAGGTATGAGAATTCATCTGGGGTGTCAGGAAGTCGTGTAATGGGTCAGGAATTAAAGCATGCTTCAATTTGTCTGAGAAGTGTGTGTAATTCTTCAAACGTCAGCACTTGGTTTCCAAAGACTCTCATCAAATGTGTCTCGATCGATTTAATGCCTGCTTCCCACAGATCACCAAAATTTGGGGCGTGAGGCGGGATAAAATGCCAGTGTACACCATACTGCGATGCATAGTTTTGGATTTGGGTAGTGTGAAAGTGACAGCTGAACAGCTTATGCAGTTCACTCAGCCCGTTACTTGCACCCACAAACGTCTTCCCGCTGTCACTGAACACTTTTGCTAAAACGCCTCGTCGTGAAATGAATCTTCGAAGAGCAGCAATGAAAGCTTGGGAAGACAAATCAGTGACAAGCTCGATGTGTACTGCCTCGGTTGTCATGCAAACGAACAAGGTAATGTAGACCTTTGTCCTAGTTTTGCTCCTCTTTTCTCCATTCCTTAGGTGTAGTGGCCCTCCACAGTCAACCCCACAAGTAAGGGAAGGTCTGCTTTGCTCTACACGCACTGAAGGCAGTTGTTCCACGAGCTGTGTTGCAGTGGTTGCCTTCAAGCGGTAGCAACAAAGGCACTTGTGGATTATTTGTCTGATTACAGATCTTCCATTGGGTATCCAGTACCTTTGTCTGAGGCTTGATAACAGTAGCTGAGATCCTGCATGCAACAAACGGATATACTCGCTCACGACTATTAATTTAGTGACATGATGCTTAGGAGGAAGAATCGTCGTGTGCTTCTGACTGTAAGAAACTTTTGATTATTCCAATCTGCCGCCCATCCTAAACAACTGTTCCTCGTCCAGAAAGGGATGAAGTGAGTACAGTTTCCTTTTCTTGGGGATTGGTCGGCCATGTTGTAGTTCTTCAATTTCCTTGTAATAATCCTGCTGTCGCATATCACGAATGACTGCCTTGGATGTTGTGAGAAGTTTTCCTGCTGCGCCCTTAATTCTGGCTGTCGCTGTAGGCTTCTCTCTAAGGGTTGCAAGCAGCAGCTAGCATGATTTACGGAATCTCCCAGTCCTGCCTGATTACCTTTCACTGATAGTTGCAACACGAATCTACCATTTGTACCCCTCTGAATGGTTTTCGCAAAATGCTCCTCACATAATCGCTCTTCTTTTGTGTGCACAGAAACAGACTTCATTTTTTTTGCTGCAGAACCTTTCGACCTGAATGTTAAGGTTGGTACTGAGTGCACGACACGACAGTACTCTCCGAGCATTGGATTTTACTGAATGAGGAGGTATCTCTCCTGACACAAAGCAGTCAAATGATGTTAACTGTACGGTTGGGTGGTTATCTCTTTTCAGTTGACCAGGCTGCAATACATCAAAAAAGATCGATGCTCCAAGCAGAAGATCAATCTCACCAGGTTTGTTAAATGATGGGTCTGCTAACCTTACGTGCTTAGGAAGCTGCCACGTGGAGGTTTCAAGGGCTTTTGTTGGGGGTGGCCCTGCTATACGCGGCAGTAATGCTCAGACAGCATGTGTGCCGTAGTCAGCAACTCTTGAGGAAATATACACACTGCAAACGTTCGACGATTCTATCATCTGAACATCGCTGGTGCCACTTATTGGTGTCGGATGCCGACTGAGCTGTAGTCCCATCCGATCTGCTAATCTCCTAGACATAATGTTCACTTGTGACCCACTGTCAAGAAGTGCCCTGCATATGTACACCTTTCCATTTTTGTCGGCGATGTTCACAAGTGCAGTAGATAATAATACTTCTGCACGTTCGTGGTCTCTTTTCACTGTGCAGTATGTTTTCTGCTATTGTACATCCGTTTCTCGGTTTCTACTGTCAGTATTATTGGCTTGTTCCTTGTGCAATAATGTGTTGTAGTGCTTGTTACAAATGCGGCAGTTGCCAGCACGGCATTCCTTCTGCTTACGATTCGAGCCCAGACACTCGAACCAAAGTTTTTGTCTCTTCGCGAAGTCTATTCTGCTAGCAGTGTCGCTCTCTTTGAACTCAGGAGACCTGCTTAGCTTATGAGTCGAGTTGCAGAACGCACAGTCGTGAGCAGTGGCGAGAAATGCTCGTCGAGAACTGTACGCTTCTGCCTGAGTATGCTTCGTGGTCAGATGCTGGAACTGGGTCAGCATTCTGTCTGGACGAATGAGCTCTAAAGTCTGACAGCTGGTTCCTAGAAATGCACCAGATCTTTCAGACGCGGAAGTGTGGTGTCAGCTGGTTTACATTCCCACTGTTTCCTCAGTCACACTAATACGATCCAACAAAATGTGCAATATTTCATGCAGTGGAATGCCGACGTGCATTGTCTCAATTGCGTTCAGATTTCCCATTAGCTGATTAATTAACATCCGTGAGTCATTAGCAGATTCAACTTTAACGTTGGGCAGATTCAGAAGTTCTTTTACATGCAAATCAACAATTAACTTGGGTTTATTATACCTTTGAACCATCAAATCCCACGCAGCCTTAAAGATTCTTTCTGTAACCGGTAAGTTTTCAACCAGCTTACGAGATTCACCAGACACACGTGACAATAAATAGTAATATCGCTGGCCATCAGTTAAGACTTCATTGCTAATAACTAGTGCCTTAAAGGTATCGAGGAAATGTATGAATTCTGCTATGTTACCATTGAATTTTGGTAATGAAATTTCTGGGAGCTTTATTTCACGTGCACTGCATGAAGTTGCAGACTTAGATTGTAACACAACATTTGACTGGAGCAGTGTCGCTATCTTCGATTCTAAATGTAAGAGCAAGTCTTCAAATGAATCCCTGTCTGCATCATGATTCTTCTACATCGTTCATCTCTGGGTTTGGATGTCTTCGTATTCATCTTTGATTGTGTTTAGCAGTGACTGCCCTACTCGGATGTCGTTGAGATTGGATCCTGCATGAAAGCTATTGACAACATCAAATACCTCAAGAATCACAACATGAGTCCAGTCACACGCGACTCGATTACTGCTCTTTTCTTTGTTAAATTTCGTTTCTCGATAGGATCCATGTTTCAGGAGAACAGCACAAAGGATGACAGATTAAGGAAATAGAGCGAGGCTGGTCACAGAGCAGGACTACGGTGCCTGTAGCGCGCTGACCGGGCTGCAGCTGACGGCGGAGTCGGCGGCGGACTACGCCGGTGTCGCCATGTCCGAACTGCCTGGCTGTGTTGCGACGTTTGCTGCCGTGGGGTGCACTCCACGGCACGATTTTCGCGGCGTTGGTGCCTCGGAGCTCTAGTGCGGACGGGCGCAGCCCCGAGTCGTCCCGCGGTCAGAAAAATGGTACCCAATCCTCCCAAGTCCGAAAGGGTCTGAGAAACGGTGGGAACGAATCCTCCCGTTTGAAGCAGTTAGCAGTTCTAAACGTTATGAATACTACAAGCAGGCAAAGGAAAGCATATGAAGTTACAGTAGAAGATGTAAAAATTTTTCTCGTGTATCGTATGTTTAAAAGTTTTATCTTTTACCTTATTTAGATATTTATTTTTAGAAACTGGAATCATTTATAGCCTTGATTTCTTCATATTTAATTTATTAAAATAGCAAATCATGATTTCGCTACACGTATTCTATCTCAGTGATCATTTTATGAATTATGGTTACATTTCCAGCAAATCTATACATACAACAAATTGGTAAGTGTTCGATGTCTGAATATAGGAGATGGTTAAGAAAACTTAATTTGAGTGGTCTATAGAAGCGCAATAGACCGCAAAATATATTTTTATAATTTCTTGTGCGTGCCTGTTTGTACTCAGTAATGCACGACGTTGGGTGCTTCTTTGACACTCATATTGTTGCGGGTCTAATGAAAAACTGCCTAGAAGCATAGTTACAGCAGTTTTACCGTAAGACAGTGCGCGGATGCGAGTGTCGTAGCTAGGGGTTGGCCAGAGAGTCGGCACTTGGCATGAAACTGATTTTACATACACAGGGTTATTTGGTAACCGTGATAGCGTTACGGAGATGTTTAATAAACTCAAGTGGCAGACTCTGCAAGAGAGGCGCTCTGCATCGCGGTGTAGCTTGCTCGCCAGGTTTCGAGAGGGTGCGTTTCTGGATGAGGTATCGAGTATATTGCTTCCCCCTACTTATACCTCCCGAGGAGATCACGAATGTAAAATTAGAGAGATTAGAGCGCGCACGGAGGCTTTCAGACAGTCGTTCTTCCCGCGAACCATACGCGACTGGAACAGGAAAGGGAGGTAATGACAGTGGCACGTAAGGTGCCCTCCGCCACGCACCGTTGGGTGGCTTGCGGAGTATGAATGTAGATGTAGATGTAGAAATCTGGAAATTTTATCAGCTTCGAAATTTGCCACTTGCTGTTCCATAAATTTCAAGTGTGGGCAATTTCTTTCCTTTTTCTTCGTTTTCGACGAATTTATTGCAGTTTTAGAATCGAGCTGAATTTGTTTCAGCACTTCAAGAAATCGGTAAATGTCAGGACTGGAGGAGAAGGACTGACTATTATACTTGCTATGGAAACTTTCGCATGCATTAGTTGTTGGCTGTCTGTTACATATTAGTTCTGCCTTCATTGATGGAGGAGAGAGTGCATTCTCTTCAATGTTAGTTTCTACTAAATAGTCACAAAAGGCTTGCAGTTTTTCCGATGCAGGTATCTCTGCCACGAAATCGTCAACAAAACAGTCGCCAACCATATCAGGAGTCAGCATGGGCAAACCAAATTTGTACGACAGAAACCTTCCAATTTCATTTTTTGCGTAATAGTCATGTGACAGAAACCTTCCAATTTCATTTTTTGCGTAATAGTCATGTGCAAGCCCAATGTTTGTATTTTTCGCCACCAGCTCTGCGTTAAACGAAATTTACGTGCTCGAATGCAAATATCAGGCCATACCTCACTTCCAGCTTTCATTATACTCTCTTCAAAGTTGATGGCGAAAATTTCAAACCTGTATCACTCTGTCGCCGCGAACTGCGAAGTGGCCGCAGGCAGCTGTGGTCATCAGCGGACTCGTGCTCCGTCCCACTGTGTCAGTCTCGCAGGATTAGGTCCCGTTACCTGCTTACCTGTGTGCTTTCGGCAGGATTGAGACAAATCCGGAGCGTTTGCTAATCTCGGAGAATCACACCGAAAGCCACGATAACCGGATACTCGTAATTAGCGGTACATACAAATCCAAGCACATACTTTTGTGCTGATAAATGTTGGAATAGTTGTATCCGGCCCGGAGGACCAAACTGTAGGCAGCCGCAAAACGCGCGGTAATTGTGCGCTGCCTCGCTCTTTCCTCACTCCGAACGAATGCATACATTCCTTGCAAAGGAAAGGCGGTTGGAAATGAAAGTGGGCTGTATTTAGGCGCTACACTGCGAGAGACAACTAGAGGTGCGCGCGCGCTACTTGGCGGTCACAGGCCGTCTCCCCAGTCCCGCCCAGTTCCGGCCGTGCATTGTAAGAATTCTTACCTGCAGCCAGTGTCCGGACGCTGCTTCGCCCTTGTGGCACGTTGCACCAATGCAGAAATCAGTAATGAGACAATTTCTGAACTACAACTTGCAGAAGACATTTTCTTGAGATACTTAATACTGCTCACTTTTATCGTCAGCGCTGTACGGGACAAAGCGTAACGTATGTGAATAGTGGGTGGACTATATGAGGAACCTGTAGCTCCACCGCATTAATGCTACTAATTGAGAAAATGCAATTATTGATAACTTATTAGTGTATAATGAATAATTTACTTACCTGACCGAAACAGAATCGAATCGTTTGGTTTTTATCCCTCAGAAAATTTCATTTTCACCTCAGGGGGTAACAGCACCTTTAACGCAGCCAAAATATTAATATTGAACGTCGGTTGGTAACGCATCAAAGAATAACTGACAGATACAGAGACGGGGATTCGAGAATGAAGGTTGAGCCATTCTTTTGATTCCCCTTCTTCGTAAGCAAGAAAATGTAAAAGTGATGTGGAGGCTCGTGTGACTCACGATTCTCTCTGAAGAGGTAGGATATACGATACGACATGTTGCGATGCGACGTTATCCGCGTGAAACTCGTGTTCCCAGGGCAGTGGTGCGACAAGCAATAATGCACAGCAAGTGGCAATAGCCTCCGCTGCCAGCCTTGTACACGACTTCCAAACGTGTCACGTGTTTACTCGAGACTAGAAAGATGTATGGTCCTCCACCCGGTGTTAAATGCGCTAGCTACATTGGTACGTAATACTGTATGAACTAAAATGCACCAAACGAAAACATCTTTTCGCTACAAGATTTTCAAAATATGAGCTATGTGCTACGTAATTTCGAAGTATCGCAATAATTATCAGCAATAGTGAAAAGAAAACAAGTGTACTATCAGGCTGTGATATCATAGTGTAAAATACACAAAAATAAAGTTTTACCGAATAGTTTCCTCAAAATCGAACTGGAAAGACTACATAGTGGAGAACACACGCAAATCCCAAAACAGTGATCTTTAATTTTTTTTTTTCATTTGAAGTAAAGGTTTTACTAACGAACTAACTACAGAAATCGATGTAGGATTACTTCGTTTCCATAAGACATTTTTTTTGAGGCACATCAAATGACTTGAAATTCACATCCACGTGTATCGTATGGTGCTGTTGCTTGGAATCGTATCGGTGTTGTACCGCTCTCGTCCCACTTCGAGCCAGTTAAGACGGTTCATCTACACTTGTAACGAACCCCCGAAGCAGGTGTCGCATCGCATCAAGTATCGTCTCATCGCAGTGAGAACCGTGCCTCAGGCACAGCTAGCTGAGCCGGCTAGAAGCCCATAAGCGATGTGCTCCGCACAAAGCACACCGCGAAACCTCTGCTACGTGCAGATTACCGTCGTTTCTAGGCGCAGCCTTAACACTAGCCACTATATGTTTGAAAAATATCACTCGAAGTATTGGCAGAAGTGCCAACACCGTGTTGCTAGAGGAGGCCGAAATTCACGCGTTTAAAATACACGCAGACTGGCGTGAGGTCTGGAACAGGACAATGTCTTGAGAATTGCAAATAAAGTACGTAGATGATGTAATACTTAACTTTAATCCATAATTGGTGTACATTGCTCTTGACTGTACATGCTTCAATATAAATATCAATTGAATACGGCGCCTTGCTAGGTCGTAGCAAATGACGTAGCTGAAGGCTATGCTAACTATCGTCTCGGCAAATGAGAGCGTAATTTGTCAGTGAACCACTGCTATGAACGTCGGCTGTACACCTGGGGACGAGTGCTAGTCAGTCTCTCTAGACCTGCCGTGTGGCGGCGCTCGGTCTGCGATCACTGACAGTGGCGACACGCGGGTCCGACGTATACTAATGGACCGCGGCCGATTTAAAGGCTACCACCTAGCAAGTGTGGTGTCTGGCGGTGACACCACAATCATCATTTAAATTCGCGAGGGAAATATTCGAAATGTCTTGCGACAATTTAAATTCTGTAATAGAGGATTAAAATTGTTTTGATCCGCCTTCAGGTACTGGCTCTGTCCACTGGTTTTAACCAGGAATCGCGCCTGCTCCTTTTATGTAGGTGGCACTCAGAGCGGACACGTGAGTGGCAGAAGAACGGCAGCAGCGTCACATGCAGGCCACGCCTCGCGGCCCGCAGAGCGGGGCCGCGCGCCGTCAGCGGAGCAGAGTGGCGGGGCTGGAGCGGAATGGTGAGAGACAGGGGGGGGGGGGGGGGGGAGGCCGCGGCCGGAAGCGGGCGCGCTCTTTGTCTGCGGCTGACTCACCTGATAGCGGCTATCGCGCTGTTTATCCCCCACCCCCGCCGCCGCCCCCGCCGTTGGCGCCGCACAATGCGCCATTGTCGCCCGCCTCCCCAAACGCTACGTTATGTTGCGCGCCACCTGGTCACTCCGAAACACCTCGCCTCCAGCTATTTTGTCCCACTTCTATTTCTATATGTTTTGCGAAAAACTGACAGATGTCCAGGGGACAGTAACTGACTATTTTGTTTGCAAATTTAATGTCTATATCACTAAAGGGCTAAAACAGTAACCTAACTAGCTAACGGCAAAGGACAACAAAATTTCGATTTTCAGTATCTCATATTATTGTTGGCCGAATTTAAAAATTCGAAATGCTGACATAATCTACTCATTAAGAGGTATTATCTTACGTTAAAAGCTGAAATCAGTAAGTCAGCTATTAGAAAGTGTGTTTATGTCTGGAGACCGCGTGTCATGTAACGCAAACTATCCAGTATTTGAGAATGAGTTTATAAGCGACTTCCAATAACCTTTACACATAATTTGAGATCTTTACGAAAAGTTTCTTCACTGACACTGCACAGAAAATTAAGTAAAGAAAAAAAGTTCATCGTTTACTACATTTGCGTTGTTCGTGTAGTCAAACTTAAGCATCAGGCACGGGGTTTTAACCGTCCTCTATTACGGTGGATCGTGTGCGGCCACGGTTAACCTAGAGAGTACGTAATTGGAACCTAGAAACGAAAGCAAACAGCAGCATACCAGTAACGATTTTCGGCATACAAAGATTGGCTCTTACAAATTCGAATGTTCCGAAACTGCCGTGTGCCAAAAGAGCCATGGAGAGGCACATGCCTCAGGGATGAGATCAGGAAAAGAGAGCAGAAGAAATGCTTTGCTAATGGACGTTCTTGAGAGAAACGGCAGTTTGAAAAGCCACTTGGTTGGCTACAACAGATGCAGCCATGAGACTGGTGACGTTTGAGATCACAAATGTAGTGCTGGAAAACCAAAGAACCGAATAACCGACGCCATAAATAGGGTACCTGGAACAGTGTAGCAGATGTTGACACAGAACTGAGCTAGGTTGAGGAAGCCTTCATTCAGCAGTGGAGAGACAGTGGCTGAAAGAGGAAGAAGAAGCATACAAAAATGTCTCATTTCAGTCAGCAGATCTCTTTATTTTAAAGTAATCGGCTTCGGAACAGCTGCTTATATTCAGACTATTTGCTACAGTTACAGAGTAACCTGTCGACAGAGAACTGCATGTTCGTTGTCATAATACGGTGAACTTTTAGTTCCGTATCGACAGGATAGCGTAACTGTAACAGATGATCTGAACATGGGCAGCTTGCCCGAAACCGGTTACTTCAAACTAAATAAAAGTGATCTCCAGATTGTATTTCGACATTTCCGTACAATTAAAGATCGCGGACGCTCCGTAACGACAAACATGGCTAGTTTTGGTAAAAAAAGCATGTTGTGTTTCTACGAGACAAAACAAAAATTTTAAGGTATTCAGTATTACCGATGGAGAGCTATAAAACATAACCCTGTCAATCAAACTTCCGATTGCTTCCTTCCTTTTATTTCATTTTCTTGCAATGCCTTTTGAAAGAAGTGATAGAAATAATAAACACACCATTACAGAAATCATAAATTCCGTTCATATCCCTGCCAATTTTTCTTCTGTTTCTAAACTGTCCACGCACACACACACACACACACACACACACACACACACACACACATACATACACACACACGTACCCTCTATCTGTCCATTTCCTCGTTCTCACTCTTCGTGTCAATCTCCTCCTCACCCCGCAGAGAAAACGCACTTCACGACTCTTAACACGGACACCGTGTACACAGTACAAAATATATGATATAAATATCTGTATCTTTCGATTCCATTGACTGAGAAGCCTAAAGCTGTTACACCATAGGGTGTCCACAGATCTTGGTATGAGACATCGATTTCACTACGTACGTCCACTCATTCTTGCTAAAAAGGGGGCCTTAATTGACGGACAGAGAGACAACAATGTCGTCCTGTAAGCGGTCCATCTTTACCCATAAAGGTACTGAATCCTAAAAATGCACTCTAATTAGTCCAGTCACAGTCATTAGTGTCCGAAATTATGTTATTATGCGATAGATAGAAGACTAAATCTAGATGTTGTCCCTAAATCTCTATTCAGGAAAGGAAGTTGTAATTTCTGTTTCATATGTAACACTTAATGTTTACATAGTTGGGGTTGAGCCTATTTTGGCGAGTTTTAATTTTTCACTGTAAGAGGTTTGTTGTTTGTTATTAGCTGTCTTATTAGATACTAATTGTTGCTCGCTAGGGTTGATGTTGTTTACAAGTAATGTTAAACTCCACAGGAGAACGTAGATTGCAACAGAAAATGTATGTTTATAATAATTACTGATTTATTCTGAGCATACTAGGGAACGTGGTTAATAGAATTTTACAAATAACTAACAACAGGTTCTTTCTTGCATGGCCATTGATCATTTACGTATCCACATAAATCTGAATCTGTTGTGGTCTGCAGAAAAAATAGACTTTTGTGTCTGCCTTTCGAAATCAGTACAATAACAACTTACGTAACGACATTAAAGTCTAATAAACAGCCTTCTGCTGCATTTTAGAGGTTCTCTAAGCTCTGAAGTATGCAGTACACTAATAACAATGAAATAAAATGAATCATAGCTAACACTTGGTTCAAGAATCATGAAAGAAGGTTGTATACATGGAACAAGCCGGGAAATACTAGAAGGTATCAGATTATATAATTGTAAGACAGAGATTTAGGAGCCAGGTTTTAAATTGTAAGACATTTCCAGGTGCATATGTGGACTCTGACCACAATCCATTGGTTATGAACTGTGGATTAAAACTGAAGAAACTGAAAAAAGGTGGGCACTTAAGGAGATGGGACCTAGATAAACTGACTAAACCAGGCGTTGTAGAAGGTTTCACGGAGAGCACAAGGGACAATTGACAGGAATGGGGGAAAGAAATAGAGTAGGAGAAAAATGGATAGCTTTGAGGAATGATGTAGTGAAGGCAGTACAGGATCAAGTAGGTAAAAAGACGGGGGCTAGTAGAAATCCTTGCTAACAGAAAAAAATTGAATTTAATTGATGAAAGGAGAAAATATAAAAATGCAGTAAATGAAGCAGGCAAAAATGAATACAAACGTCTCAAAAATGAGATCGACGGGAAGTGCAAAATGGCTAAGCAGGGATGGCTAGAGAACAAATGTTAGGATATAGAGGCTTGACTCACTAGGGGTAAGATAGATACTGCCTACAGGAAAATTAAAGAGAGATTTGGAGAAAAGAGAACCACTTGTATGAATATCAAGAGCTCTGATGGAAACCCAGTTCTAAGCAGAAAGGTGGAAGGAGTACATACAGGGTCTATACAAGGGCGATGTACTTGAGGACAATATTATGGAAATGGAAGAGGATGTAGATGAAGATGAAATGGGGGATATGATACTGCGTGAAGAGTTTGACAGAGCACTGAAAGATCTATGTAGAAACAAGGCCCCGGGAGTAGACAACATTCCATTAGAACTACTGACAGCCTCGGGAGAGCCGGTCCTGACAAAAGTCTACCATCTGGAGGGCAAGATGTATGAGGCAGGCGAAATACCCTCAGACTTCAAGAAGAATATAATAATTCCAATCCCAAAGAAAGCAGATGTTGACAGATGTGAAAATTACCGAACTATCAGTTTAATAAGCCACGGCTGCAAAATACTAACACGAATTTTTTACAGACGAATGGAAAAACTGGCAGAAGCCGACCTCGGGGAAGATCAGTTTGGATTCCGTAGAAATGTTGGAACACGTCATGCAGTACTGACCCTACGACTTATCTTAGAAAATACATTATGGAAAGGCAAACCAACGTTGCTAGCATTTGTAGACTTAGAGAAAGCTTTTGACAATATTGACTGGAATGCTCTCTTTCAAATTCTGAAGGTGGTAGGGGTAAAATACAGGGAGTGAAATGCTATTTACAATTTGTACAGAAACCAGATGGCAGTTATAAGAGTCGAGGGGCACGAAAGGGAAGCAGTGGTTGGGAAGGGAGTGAGACAGGGTTGTAGCCTCTCCCCTATGTTATTCAATCTGTATATTGAGCAGGCAGTAAAGGAAACAAAAGAAAAATTCGAAGTAGGTATTAAAATCCATGGAGAAGAAATAAAAACTTTGAGGTTTGCCGATGACATTGTAATTCAGTCAGAGACAGCAAAGGACTTGGAAAAGCAGTTTAACGGAATGGACAGTGTCTTGAAAGGAGGATATAAGTTGAACATCAACAAAAGCAAAATGAGGAAAATGGAATGTAGTCGAGTTAACTCGGGTGATGCTGAGGGAATTAGATTAGGAAATGAGAAACTTAAAGTAGTAAAAAATGTTTGCTATTTGAGGAGCGAAATAACTGATGGTCGAGGCAGAGAGGATATAAAATGTAGACTGGCAATGGCAAGGAAAGCGTTCCTGAAGAAGATAAATTTGTTAACATCGAGTATAGATTTGTCAGGAAGTCGTTTCTGAAAGTATTGGTATTGAGTGTAGCCATGTATGGAAGTGAAACATGGACGATAACTAGTTTAGACAAGAAGAGAATAGAAGCTTTCGAAATGTGGTGCTACAGAAGAATGCTGAAGATTAGATGCGTAGATCACATAACTAATGAGGAGGTATTGAATAGAACTGGGGAGGAGTTTGTGGTACAACTTGACTAGAAGAAGGTATCGGTTAGTAGGACATGTTCTAAGGCATCAAGGGATCACCAGTTTAATATTGGAGGGCAGCCTGGTGGGTAAAAGTCGTAGAGGGAGACCAAGAGATGAATACACTAAGCAGATTCAGAAGGATGTAGGTTGCAGTAGATACTGGGAGATGAAGAAGCTTGCACAGTATAGAGTAGCATGGAGAGCTGCATCAAACCAGTCTAAGGACTGAAGACCACAACAACAACAACAACAGCATATAGTGCTTATTTTGTCAATGCAACCACTATTTGTCATTTGTTAATGGTTGTGTTACTGTAAAGAAAATTCTTTTTTAAACACACATTATTAGAAATGACAAATTTCCCAAGTTGTTGTCACTTCCATTACGCGACTGCCATAAAACAATGCATATGAAGTTGATTAACAGCACAAAAGTTTTATCGCAAGCTCTGCAACCCAGGATGCCTAAGATTTAACCTGATTTCTGCTCTACAGAGTTTCATTTAATTAATCTGTTTCAGCTTTAGTAATTTACGGCCATATCTACTTTCGTCTTTTAACCTTTGTGCATTGCACATCTGAAGTAAGGGCTAACGTCCTTATTGCATTTGTCACTACGTCGGGGTAAGGCTAACTGTTTTGTTATTTTGGACAAATCGTGAGATTAACGTTTCCTTTTTTTTTTTTTGCTTGACGAGATAGACCTCCTATTTTACACAAAATAACTCGCGGAATAATTCTCTTTCCCACTGATAAAAATATTACATTGAAATGGAGGCAAAAACGTTTTGGGGACAGCTGTGAGATTTTCTGCGTGTGCATGCACGAAAATACTGTGTTAACAGACTCCTGCCAACTGGCCTCAGCAGTAAGCACTAGTAATAATGCACTGCAAAATGTTTGTCAAGATTCGGTAGAATATTCTGACGCAGGCAGTGGAACCACGAACGCGAGGCGGAGTGACGGAAGTCATTGCGAGAGCAGGAAGCAGCGCCAGACACTGCCGCCCCTATATCACGGCTGACGAATAGTTTAAATTATTATACTACAGAGACGAGAAGAGAAGTAGCTTTGTCCTAAATGGTAAAGCGTAGAAACCCAAAACTTCTGTCAATGAATGTTGGTTCTCAGTTAAAGTGGTGTGGACATACAAAGGTACTTGCAAACAAGATATCGTTACCATGTTACATTCTTAGACTCTTGTGACTGTGTAATAACCAGCGTGTTTTAGTTATATACTATACGTATGTTCACTCAGTTCTTGGCTACGTAATTCTTCTCTAGGGAACAAATGCACTAAATATTAACACAGTTTCAAACTGCAAAATGGTGCATAGGAATGATAATAAAAACAGTAATCGGACTCATTGTAAAGATCTGCTATAAATATTGAGGATTGACATTTACCAGTCAGTTATTCATATAAAAATAATATTGATAACTGCAACACAAACAACTTTGTCCATGACTATGGAAGAAGATATGGACCGAACTTACGTTTACTAAGAAAGAATAAGCATAAAACTCAAACAAGCATTGTCTAGTAAGAAATAATACTGTACAATAAATTTCCCAGAGATATTAAAGAAATTATTGAAATGAACTTACTTAAAAGACAAAGTACTTGGCTAGCAATATATTATATACGTGAATTATTTCTTAAATAAGAGTAGGTGTTTTGTAAAAATGTAACACAAACAACAATAACAGTAATAATATAAATGCTGATGCTGATGCTGATGCTGATGATGATGATGATGATGATGCTAAGCCAACTGTAATTTCATTTAATACTTTCATATCATGTTTTTTTTTCTTTTCTGGACTACCTTTTCCAAAAAAACCTCTGTAATATGAATTAATATCACATTATTCCTTTTCTGATATCACTGATCGCAGAGCGATATTCATTCCGCTTCTGAGGCAAGCAAATGGGACATTTCAGTATATCCATTATGGATGACGAACTGCAACTGGATTTAAATGGGCGATTTGCCTGGGTATAAGTATGCAACAAGTTGCTTTTTTTATTTTTAGATAAAATTTATTGTACCATTAACTACTTTTGGAGCCACTGTAGGCTAATCATCAAATGGAGGTCCAAGTGCAGCTTGACGCTGTGGCATTGGGGCTGGCGAAAATGATGGAAATTTAGTAATCGGTAACGAAACGTTTACGAAGCGGAAATACTTATAGTGCACAGTGCACAGCATTGTGGTTTACTTAGCAAATTCATTTCATAACGTACATTATCAGATGTACACACTAATATACACAACACCTAGCTGCTATTGGTCTCACACGTACTTGCAAACTGTAAACACTGGATGTAAATACAGAGAATATGTATACAATGGATACAACACTTCGCTACATGTTGATCTTTTGCCTGAGATGCACTGTATAACAAAGTAAATATTTACCAGTACAGATAATACACTCCTGGAAATTGAAATAAGAACACCGTGAATTCATTGTCCCAGGAAGGGGAAACTTTATTGACACATTCCTGGGGTCAGATACATCACATGATCACACTGACAGAACCACAGGCACATAGACACAGGCAACAGAGCATGCACAATGTCGGCACTAGTACAGTGTATATCCACCTTTCGCAGCAATGCAGGCTGCTATTCTCCCATGGAGACGATCGTAGAGATGCTGGATGTAGTCCTGTGGAACGGCTTGCCATGCCATTTCCACCTGGCGCCTCAGTTGGACCAGCGTTCGTGCTGGACGTGCAGACCGCGTGAGACGACGCTTGATCCAGTCCCAAACATGCTCAATGGGGGACAGATCCGGAGATCGTGCTGACCAGGGTAGTTGGCTTACACCTTCTAGAGCACGTTGGGTGGCACGGGATACATGCGGACGTGCATTGTCCTGTTGGAACAGCAAGTTCCCTTGCCGGTCTAGGAATGGTAGAACGATGGGTTCGATGACGGTTTGGATGTACCGTGCGCTATTCAGTGTCCCCTCGACGATCACCAGTGGTGTACGGCCAGTGTAGGAGATCGCTCCCCACACCATGATGCCGGGTGTTGGCCCTGTGTGCCTCGGTCGTATGCAGTCCTGATTGTGGCGCTCACCTGCACGGCGCCAAACACGCATACGACCATCATTGGCACCAAGGCAGAAGCGACTCTCATCGCTGAAGACGACACGTCTCCATTCGTCCCTCCATTCACGCCTGTCGCGACACCACTGGAGGCGGGCTGCACGATGTTGGGGCGTGAGCGGAAGACGGCCTAACGGTGTGCGGGACCGTAGCCCAGCTTCATGGAGACGGTTGCGAATGGTCCTCGCCGATACCCCAGGAGCAACAGTGTCCCTAATTTGCTGGGAAGTGGCGGTGCGGTCCCCTACGGCACTGCGTAGGATCCTACGGTCTTGGCGTGCATCCGTGCGTCGCTGCGGTCCGGTCCCAGTTCGACGGGCACGTGCACCTTCCGCCGACCACTGGCGACAACATCGATGTACTGTGGAGACCTCACGCCCCACGTCTTGAGCAATTCGGCGGTACGTCCACCCGGCCTCCCGCATGCCCACTATACGCCCTCGCTCAAAGTCCGTCAACTGCACATACGGTTCACGTCCACGCTGTCGCGGCATGCTACCAGTGTTAAAGACTGCGATGGAGCTCCGTATGCCACGGCAAACTGGCTGACACTGACGGCGGCGGTGCACAAATGCTGCGCAGCTAGCGCCATTCGACGGCCAACACCGCGGTTCCTGGTGTGTCCGCTGTGCCGTGTGTGTGATCATTGCTTGCCCTCTCGCAGTGTCCGGAGCAAGTATGGTGGGTCTGACACACCGGTGTCAATGTGTTCTTTTTTCCATTTCCAGGAGTGTATATTAATGTGAATTTTGCTAGCAGCAGATGTGTTCTTACATTGACAATATACAAATACAATGGATTTAAAAAGGTACGTAAAATATAAAAAAGAGTGAACTATTTGCTATGTGAATTCAGTGTATCTATTGAAAAGTGGCATCAAAATTATGGCATATACGAAGTGACATGCTTCTGTTCTTGCTTCTATATAGGATAAACAGGTAAAGTTTCGCAACCAAGTACAGCAGAATATATATTGATGCTCTTTGCCTCAAAACTTTAGTGAGTCCAGATTTGCTACACATATTGCTCATCATAAACCCTCTGTCGGTGATATCAGCGAGAATCTTTCTGTTCTACACATTGCTGAAAAAGGGTTACAGATCGATCTTCTTGAATAATTACAGATTTACATTCACAAGCTAAAATCATCTCAGAAAATAACGAACTAACTGAATCAATGCAGAACTTTTCCTTCCAGAATTCCCAAGACACTCTGGCACCGAAACACCAAAAGAAGACAATCAGAAATATTCATCCTCCTACACAAATTATATTCTCTCAGTCTGGCAACAAGTATAGCATTCTGCCTTTCATTCACTCTTAAATTACATAGTAAATATTTCACTGTATTTGTTTACCTTCTGTGTATCTTTTTAGTACATTTTACTTTTTGTATTGTCAATACAGAACACAGCTGCAGCTAGCGAGATTCACTTAAATATCTACTTGTAAATATTTATTTTGTAATACAATACATCTGTGTACAAAGATCATGCATGACGTATCAAAGAGTTATATGTATTGTATACATATTCTTTGTATTTGCATCCAGTGTTTACTTTATGTAAATACTTTTTAAACCAAGAACAGCTAAATACTGTGTATTTTTGCGTAAGCCTGATAGTGGACATTAAGTTAATGGATTTGCTGCAGATACCACGATGCATTGCATTGTACTCAAGACGTAACAAAATTTCCAGTTAATAAACATTTCTTTACCGATTACTAAATTTCCGTCATTTCCGCCAGCCCAATAACCACAGCGTCTAGCTACACTTGGTCTACGGAATAATGTTCCTGTAACACTTCCATCTGATGATTACCCTGCAGTGGCTCGAAAACTACTTAATGGTACAATGAATCGTACCTAAAATCCAGAAAAGCAACTGGCTGCACATTTATGCCCAGATAAATGGACGATTGGTAACCTACTGCTCACAAAGTAGAAGCGAAACATCGTCACTGTGGTCTGGATGCCAGTCCAGTGTGTGTGGTGCTAAATTGTAATATAATATGTGTTTGATGTGTTTAGTGTACGCGCTGACTAGTTCAAATGGTTCAAATGGCTCTGAGCACTATGGGACTCAACTGCTGAGGTCATTAGTCCCCTAGAACTTAGAACTAGTTAAACCTAACTAACCTAAGGACATCACAAACATCCATGCCCGAGGCAGGATTCGAACCTGCGACCGTAGCGGTCTTGCGGTTCCAGACTGCAGCGCCTTTAACCGCACGGCCACTTCGGCCGGCTAACTAGTAGTGAGAAATAAATTAACATTGTAGCCCCAGCTTTTTGCATTGCTAAATAACTTCTTTGTAAAACAGTATTATACATTAGGGATAAATTGAATGGGGTTGCGCCTTGTATTCAAAAGAGTGGAGACTCCAGTCCCCATTCAGCCCTCCTGATTTACGTTTTAAGATTTTTTAAAAATTACTGCCTGCTAATGCCTCAACTGTTCCTACTATAAGACGACGGCTGACGACCTGCTCCATGCTTGATACGTTCAATATCTTTTTAAAAGTGATTTACAGTTAAAGAAAGCAGCTACTACTACTACTACTACTGGTGGTGGTAGTAGTAGTAGTAGTAGTAGTAGAAGTATTTGTACTCGTACTTGGCAAAGTACGAGAAAAGTCTCGAGTAGACGGTTCAGAAAGGATTCTCGTCGACGCACAGGCTGTCACATTGAAAGTGAATCTTCTTCTCTGACGTTGTAGTGACTTTTTGCGTGTGTTGAATATATATATATATATATATAGTGTGTGTACTTACGTTGTTAATAACACATCGTAAGATCACTAAAGCTACACATTTTTTATCATGGGAGGGTATTATTATTTTTAATTTTGTTAAGGCTTTCTATATTCAAGTGCCGTATAAATAAATCACTTCGAAATATCTGTATACGCCTAAAAGAAATTAGGAACAGCTCGGTGTGAAACTTCTATAGGTATAGAATTATCTGAGGGCTGTATTTTAACGTCTTTTCTCATGAAAAATAGTTTATACTTTCGTGGATTCGCGTGGAGAAACACCTTTTGCATAGTACATTTATTATTAGTTCAAAGCTGATGACTTTCTTAATAGGGAAAACTTATCACTTGACAGCCGTGAAGCGGCAACCACAAGATCATTTTACTATCTGTACAGCTCTTTGCAGAATGAATGAAATCAGCTTGACTGTACTATGTTTACCCAAGAATTAACTGTAAACCCTCTCCATTTTGCTTAACGCCACTTAATACTGGAGTAATTTGGACAAGAATCTGCCGTCTTGCAAATGGTGACTAACAATACAAATAACAATTCGCCCTGTACCGCACGTTATTAATCTCTGAAAGAACTTACAATGAAATTTTCACATTTGCAGGGATGCTACCGCTACTGAAGAAAGTGATTTGGTTATAAATGACAGCATACGTTTACTAGAAATACCTTAAGTTACATGCGTCTCCATCCACATCTTTCTCATATCAAGATTCAAAGCAGAGAAAATAATTATGATAATCTATTTCTATTGTTTTCATTATTCTCTAAACATAGAGCATCCTGCAATGTCTATACTGCTTTTCACATGCATCACAGTGACATAATTAATATTTTTGCACATAGAACAACAGTTCATTTAAACATCATGTCAATGATAAATCCATAAATAAATGTTTATCGTTCCCAGGGGACCGGTACAACGTTCTACACAAAATTTTGATAACACGTTCTCAAATAAACTATATCTAGTTACGGAAGAAGACTGTTACTGAATATTTAATGAAATGCGCCGTGTTGAGAGCTTTCTTCTGCGCAATGGGTGAAATCCTTGAATGCATTATGTAGAGAAGCATTAATAATTTTAAAAAAAGAGGTGGTTATTCTTGCACTGAAATAAGTATAATGAATATTTTGAGAAGCAAACGACGTTTACATAAAAATACGAGTAGATTTTGTAGCGTTAGAACTGAGAAATATTTCTAAGAAAATTTTAAATGGAAAGGCTAAAGACTCAAATGTATTTCGAAAACTTTTACGTTAATTACTTACTCGGAGAAACTATATAACCCATTCAGCAGGTGAAACAAACTTGTCAATCGTGAGACGTCAAGCTCTATTCTCTACCCAAAGATTGCATGATCTTTTCTGAAAATTTCGTTTACACGGGAACTGAAAGCAGAACAGCATATAAAACACGCATCACAAATGAGACAATATTTCCGGGAATGACGAATTCAAAGAAAGTTATCTAGGAGAGACAGGAAACACACTAGACGGATCTTGCTTCTGCTCCGTTGCAAAACACTAATATTCTCTATTTACAACTTAGGTTACTGGTTTCGCTACACTGTTGTTCTTGTAAATACTTACAGACTGTATGCTGACAGAATTTATTACGAAAATACTAGCCACGAAAAATAATGTCCAGCAAGTACTTCACAAACAATTGCATCTACCCATTTACTCAATAAGCCATGTCGCGGTGTGTGGTGGAGAGTACTTTGCGTGTTGCAGAAAGCCTCTCTTGCAGTTGACTGAGCACCTCCGTCACGCTTTCGTGCTTAGTAAGAGAACCCGCGACGAAACTGCGCCGCTGCTCTTTGGCTCTCCTCTGTTGCCTCTGTGAATCCTGTCTCATATGGTTTCCAGAATGACGGTACTCAAGTACTGGTCGATCGAGTGTTCTGTAAACTACTTCCTTTGTTGACGGACTATATTATATGAGAATTCTTGCAATGGATCTCAGTATGGCACCTGCCTTTCACGCCATTAATTTTACGTGGTAGTTGCCCTTCAAATCACTCCGTTCACATAATTCTAAATATTTAATGGAGCTTACTGCTCCTGGCGAATAATTTGCAATCGTATGGGTATACAATAAAGGTTTTTTCTGTCTATGTATTTGCGGTAGTTGCAGCTGCCACACTCTGCACCATATGTAGATCCCTTGCAGATCTTCCTTCATTTTTCAACAGTTGTCTAGCCTTGCTACTTCTCTATGAACAGCGTCATTATCCACGAAAAGACTCAAGGAACTTCCGACCATATCTAATAGGTCATACTAATAAGTAACGGTCCTGTAAGACTTCCTTAGAGCACGCCCGAAGTTGGCTTTACGTATGAAGACTGCGTTCAGAATTAAATTTTGCACCTCTCTCCATTTTACATTTTTATGGGAATGTTTATGACAGGTGCTACAGGTCGATCAGTGTGCACGGAGAATCATCGAAAAACGTGAATACTCGTAGATGGCTCCATGTGAGTTTCAGGGAAATTTTACGTTGTTTGATTCCAGTATAACTAACATGAAAAATGTTA
The DNA here is from genome assembly GCF_023898315.1 of Schistocerca nitens. Lineage (NCBI taxonomy): Eukaryota > Metazoa > Arthropoda > Insecta > Orthoptera > Acrididae > Schistocerca > Schistocerca nitens. Next base: position 18,501,712 of record NC_064621.1, on the reverse strand, counting down.
CCACATCATACTTGACGAAAATGACTCTGTAGTCTGGGAAAGAATGTATCTACTGAATATATTACAGCGTGGAGTAAGACAGTGTGCTGGACTGGCGAATGCGCTTTCGGGGTGAACGTGCTACCAGATGTGCAATGTGATCACGCATTGCGGGGTGACTCACACCTACAGACTAGACTGTGCGAGGTGTCATAGTGGTGTGACACTCGCGGTGATGTTGCTTGAAACACTCCAGAATAAGGTCCTAAGATTTGGCTAAGTCGTTTATGATTTCTACTGGGATGCGTTCCTCTGAAAGACGACGGCCGATATTCTTCCCATCATTTCGTAGTCTGAGCGTGTCGTCAGTCTTCAATGACAAGGCGGGAAGTTTCCTTTTTTTAAAAGCCTTAGGCCACTTCCCGTGTGCCGTGCGCAGATAGAAAAAAATGGTAGCACATTATCTGCCAATAGCATAGATCCGATTTCTAGTCCCAGTCCGACAGAGAGTTTTGACTTATTAGGTGTTATCAACGCACGTTTTATTCCGTGTAGGATAAGAGATTTCAGTCTACTGCTGGATTGTCTACCTTGCGCTGAGAGATGGCCGTGAGAGAATCTCGCGACTGACCCTAACTGGAGTAAAATGCTAAGCCATATCCTTAGAAAATTTAGCTGCCTTTAACCAGAACACTATGAGTCACTCGTGCTATACAAAAATGGTTTGGAGCTCAGTCGTATCCGTACTTAGTACACACACTGTAGATCATTCTTGCTAGAAACTGAAGTACCACAAAACGATACGCAGATGTGTCGGAATTCATTAGTGGAGGTAAGCAACACATTTGTTTGGAGGTTTGCTTAGCCGTTTTTTTCCTCCGACCTGTGTAAATTGCGGAACTGTATTACGATAGGTATTTCCGCACTATACGATGTAGTGTCCCGGTCCTCTGTCGATTGATAATGGGAACGAAACTCATTGCGGACAAGTAGCTGCTTCTCTCTCGGATGGCAGTATGCTAATCAACGTCCTCATCTCACTCGTGAGTTTTTATCTTGGTAGACTTGGCTAGTTCGGTCCCTACGGGCAACACTACATAGAATATTCAACAAAGAGCACAAACGTTACGTGGTGCACTGATTGACATTCGTCCTAGCTGAGACAGCGAGCACATCCGGAGTCCGAATTCCCAGAATGGGAAGCGGTGTCGATTCAGGAGACTTTTTCTTTGTTAATAATTTGTCCTAGACAAATGAGGAAAGGGGGGGGGGGCTGATGGCAGCCATGTTACTGCTCTTCAGCCGGTGGTTTGTGGGCGCGGAGCTTGTGACAGATAGCACCACAGGTGTGTGTCACTGTTTTGACGACCGTGCTCCTTAGAGCACTGTAGCGCGGTTTCGGTCTTGTCATACGGACAGTGACCCTGCTGGCAGATGCCCTCACCAGCACCATGGTGCCCCACAATAATGTTCACGCAGCCCACAGTTCTCACGGTGCCTAGCAGAGGTCCCGTGGACGCCGAGGTACTGGTCCTCAGTAACCTAATATTCCTGCGTACTGTCAAGTACACAGTTTTACATTTTTGAACATTTAGTCCAAGTTTCTGTACTTTGCAGAAACTTGAAATCTGTTATGCTGTAACTGGAAACTTGTGCAGACTTTTTCAAATGGTACTTCATTATAGGTAACCGTAGCATCTACAGAAAGTCTGAGTTTATTTTAATGTTGATTATCAGATATTACTATACAACTTGAAGAACATGGGTGTCTTTAATATCCAGCGTTAAGAACAAGGATGCCAATAAAACTGCCTGGGGTAGAACAGAAGTTACTTCTACATCTGTCTATGACTCTACAACTAAGATAACATGCTGCGTCTATCATACAAGCTGTAGACATTGAAAAGAATGCGGTTAGGCAACACAGTCCAATTTATGTAAAATAGGACTATGATGGCTTGTGATTCGGCTTCCACGGGAAGTTGTAGATTAGCGTCTGCGAGGTCGATTTTGTAAAGGTTCTGGCCGTCTGTCTGTTTCTCCAACTCCTTGAAGTGAGGAATCTGACAGGTCTCGATGACGGATATGCATTTGAATGGCTGATTTTTAAAAGATACCTATTTTCTCTTTTGTTTTGTTAAATGCTGCACTGGTAAAATTTCATGTTAGAATATACACGCAGATCTACAATTAGGTACATTTTTGACGCATTGTACGTAATACGAAACCAGAAAAAAAATATTTTACACTGCTGACACTCCATAGAACTTAGAGCATAGTTCTACTTGAAAGTAATGCAGGTTTTTACTAAACAAAGTGTAATATCTGTTAGCTCATATTACAAAAACAAAATTTTTTAATAACGAAAGAATATTATTAGATTATAGAGACATGTATTTCTGAACTTGAATCATTATCAAGAGAAAAATCAGCTACTGATCACTGTGAAAGTCGATCGTGAAAGCTTTTGTGTTCTGCCACAGCATATGGCATAATTTTTCTTAAGTTTTAAATTTCGCTTTTTTTGATAGACTTTTCCTTCTGGATAAGCTTCTTGACAAGGTAAAGATACTTCATTAGCTTTTTTTTATAAGATAATGGTATTCCGGCTTTGAAAACCAGATGATCTTATGTACTCACTTTTTATTACGATACCTTTGTATTCATGTGTGTACTCAAAATAATGATATTTGCAAGTATGAAACTCCAACCTTTAATTTCTTGGAGGGTATCTGGTTTCAAGAGAGACGGTCGACTTCTTATATCACCAAGCACAATACCCAACGCTCATGTGTGTTTCGACCGGCGTAACTGTCCCTGGATGTTTTTTTTTCTTTTTTTTTTTTTTTCTCAGCATTAGCTATAAGCTCTCAAACTTCACGTGGAGTATAGATACCGTCAAATTTCCTAATGTGACGTTTCATTACGCTGCACTTGCGGTCACATGAATTACAGGAGTGTCCACGTAAAGGAAAAAACTTTTTAATCCTTTCAAACCTGTATGTATCGGTTGGGGCTAGACTAACTCTTGACAATGTGTGATTGTTGTTTTGCCCAGGACAATTAACCGAAAATAGGTGTATCTCGGTAACTATCTCGGAGACATGATGTTTAATGTAGTCCAACAGAAACGAAGCAACTTCATCGTGTCCTTCGTAGGCCTGTCCTTCATGGTAGATGTACTAATTGGCTAAATCTGTATTCGTGTTGAAAATACAAGAAACGTCCACTCTGAGTTATCTCAAAAACAGTAAATTTCTCGAACACCTTTTTCTCCTCATAAAAGCAACAGGTTGTCAGTCAGTGGGTTTCCAAACTTTAGGTTAATATTTTCATTGAAATATGTATTAAAGAACTCATACTTGGTATTTGTACCAGGATATTCCACCTTATACAAGACATACCTTCTCTTGACGGACAGTTCAGATGACAAATACGTAAAGTTTGTATCACATGCACAGTGCGTTTTGTACACAGGAAATGAGTTTATTTGTTCATATATCGTCGAAAGTTCGTCAGGGCCAATTTTTCTAGCACAAGGATGTCTGCCACTTTTGTCGCGCGGAGACTTTTCCTTCCAGAGGTAACTGTCTGATGCGCTTAATTTGCTTCTCGGTCACGTCACACAGCCTAAAAAAACCTACCCGACAAACTGCTACCTTAGTTTCACGGAGAAACACATGGTATTTACGTGAGCGCATCCTCAAAGAAGCGTCATCATTCCTTGGACCGTATTGCTTAACATTAGTCATCTCTATCATCCATTGTAAATGCAAATCTTGCTCATCTTTAGATTGCAGATCAGCCCGTAAAGAGATGTATATCAAGGCTTTTTCTTTGTCAGTTTTTCTTGCATCTAAAACAAATAGAGAGATTTAGGCCTATCTAATTAATAAGATTGAAAGGAGCAATAATTATGTATGTTTCGAGTACTAATGTTAAGATATTTTTCTTCTTGTTTTAGATACAAAACTATATAGCTACAAACAGGCTCCGTTAGGGGCAAATGTACAAACCGACCTACTCTATGGGATAAACCATCGATCTATATCTTTCATATCCATACCAGTAAGTTTCCGAAAACTGCAACAATATGTCTTCCAGTAATTACTTCTTACCTACAAGGCAAATGGGTTGTCTTGATCGGTGCTGCTTTCCTCCGTGTTCAATGTACTCATTACCTTATAATTTCAGCTTCTTGATAAGATTCCTTTTGTAGGCTTCTGGATGTGCCTTCCTCTTTCATGTTTTTGATGGTTCAAATGGCTCTGAGTACTATGGGACTTAACATCTGAGGTCATCAGTCCCCTAGAACTTAGAACTACTTAAAACTAACTAACACTAAGGACATCACACACACCCATGCCCGAGGCAGGATTCGAACCTGCGACCGTAGCGGTCGCGCGGTTTCAGACTGTAGCGCCTAGAACCGCTCGGCCACAATGCCGGCTTTGATGGACTGCCATTTAAATCGCTGCATTCTCTCATTTTGTAATAGCTACTGGCACTACAATAACGTTATCTTCACTATTTAACAGTCAACACAATATACGCAAAACAACAAAGAAACAAAAAAAAGGGCAAAGAGATTCAACTGCAGAAAATAATTTGCAGTGCTACCAACAACTGAGTGTTAAAAGGGGTGAGAGTCAGTGACTTAGGTACCTTTTGACACTTACTCTATGAAAGCGACTGATTGTCAAACGTATAACGAATGCGCGACTGAGACATGTTTTGACACTGAAACCTACGTAAACCCCAATAAATACTAAAAATGCTGTAACACAAAAAGTGAAAAAACTGACTTAGTTACCTTTTAAAAATCACACATTCATTTAGAGTTGACAAGAGATCACTAAAAATACGTATATCGATTGTCATTTGGCTTACGAGTGACTGGCCGGCCGAAGTGGCCGTGCGGTTAAAGGCGCTGTAGTCTGGAACCGCAAGACCGCTACGGTCGCAGGTTCGAATCCTGCCTCGGGCATGGATGTTTGTGATGTCCTTAGGTTACTTAGGTTTAACTAGTTCTAAGTTCTAGGGGACTAATGACCTCAGCAGTTGAGTCCCATAGTGCTCAGAGCCATTTGAACCATTTTGAACCTTACGGGATCAGAGGCGTAGCTCACTAACTAGCGTTGAAACAATTTGACTCTTGTGGTGATGTTATTCTTTCTTTGGATCGTCACGTAGGACGACTAGAATGGGCGGTGCATGACGAATTTTTAGAATAGCCAAATATGTGCCGTATAGTTGTAAGTGGAATCTATCCTCGATTCAAAAAATAAGAAATTCGGACATTAGGTATCCACATTGTGAAAGCATGTGAAACCATACTGAGAGCATTATAGATTTGTTTATAAACCATAGACGAAGTATACTTTGTGTTGCATACGAAGTGGCACCTTGCAAAACGGGAGTGCATCATGTATAATATTGTGTCCTGACTACATCTCCACGCGAAAGGCTTTCAATAAGTAATGCGACACATTTTTTTTCTCTCGGACAGTTTCAGCTGAAAAAGTGCGGATTGTCGGACATTGTGGAATATTCCCTCTTCAGCCCCTATAGGTTTGTGAGATTCCGATAGTGGGCGTCGCTATACGTAGCCTTCTAAATGCGTAACGGAGGTGCGCTCAAAGCAGAGAGCTGTCACTGAGTTTCTTTTGGCGGAAAACCAGAGTGTCGCATATATAGAAGGTTGCAAAATTCCTACGAAGACCTGCTGGTGAACAAAAGCACTGTGATCCGTTGCGGGAGGCGTCTGTCATCACAGCAACAAAACTTCATTAGACTGTTCTTCCACATCCATCCTGCAGCCCGGATATCGAACCTCCCGACTTCCATCCGTTTGGCCGAATGAAGGATACACCCTGCACGTGGATGATAGGCAGGTTACGGTTGGAGGAACACGTTGGCGCCGACGCCCACCAGTGGAGTGGTACAAGGCAGGCATACGGGCACCCCCAGAAAGGTGGCACAAGGCCGGCGCGTTGAATGGAGAGGATGTTGAAAAATATGGTTTTGCAGTCAAGAGTATGGAATAGCGGTATCTTGAAAAAACCAATCCGCTTTCAGAAGAAATGTTTGCATTACTTACTGAACACCCCTAGTAGACTGTAAATGACTGGGAAGCGCATGATAATGGGAACCATACGTTAGTATTTATTTCTGTTCGACTCGCGACTGGAGAGAGTGAATAATGACTACTTGAATGCCTATTCGCGTGCTGTAATTTTGCTTCAAGGTCCCTTCGGCAGAGACAGGTACTGGATTCGGATAATAGCTTTAGACTGTTCACTTAACACTGGTTCTTGAGTCTAGGCTTTCGCGGGACAGTTGCGGGTCTGTTTTCAAGCGTATGCCAATACAGGCACTGAGATATCTCCGTGACACTCTCTCGCTTGGCGAACTGGTGACCATTCTTCCTGATCTTCTCTGTACATGTTTAATATGCCCCGTTTTATCTGGTGCGTGTACCAAAACCTTCAGCTACATTATAAGCTGGTACGGACAAGCAATTTGAAGACTGGTTGCGTTTTTATAGTGGCCTGCCGTATCCCTACAAATCGCTACACGGCTACTTGTTGTTGTCATCATAGGATTCTAATTTCTACTCTGCGTTCTGTGAAGTGCACAGTTTTAAATTTTTGAACATTTAAAGAAGTTGCTCTACTTTATAACAATTTGAAATCTGTTATGCTGTGACTGGAAACTTGTGCAGATTTGTCAGATGGTACTTACTTCTAGATATTTGCAGCATCTAAAAAAAAAAAAAAGCCATAGTTTATTTCAATATTGATTGCCAGATTATTAATATACAATTTGAAGAACAAGGGAGTGATAAACATCCAACATTAAGAACAAGTGTCAGAATGCAACTTCGGGGGTACATCAGAAATTACTTCTGCATCTGTCGCTGACTCTTCCTATCCAGCAAACGTCCATTGAGTGATGAAGTTTGTTTGACTAATGTTTACAGTTGCTGGACTGCCATCCAGCTGATCATCGTAATGGTGTCAACACGCACATAGAAATTGCTATTCGCAATTGAAAATTTGAATGTGAGAAATACTACTCAGTAACGTTGAGCTACAAGAGTGGTGAATTCACGGAAATTACGATTTCGTTGCAGAGGAAGAACACGTAGACAGCCTCTGTAGGAGCATCCTTGGCTGATCTGCAATTGACGGTTTGCCAAGCACTCCGCACTTAAGATGGGCGAGATTGTATAAAACGAACGTAAATTGTACGGCCGTCAGACGAGAACTGAAGCGGTTGCAGACGGGCAAAGAATTCCAAATGAGAGCGTTCCAACTTGTGCCAGACGTGAAATGGAACCGGCAGTATGGTAACAGTAATAATGTAGTGTGGCAAAATGCAGCTGTATCACTGACGCATACAGAATGTGGCAGAAATTGCCAGGAGTTTAATCCAGGTTCACGTCATAAATCTCTTTATCATCGCCACATATTGTACGTGTCAGGAATTGTAAAGAGGTGAATTCGGAACACATGTCAACGTCCTCTGGTGTGTAAGAAGAGTCTCTATAGCACTACCGTCCTACGATGCTACGTTATCTGTCTAAACTATTAGACGGACTTGTAGGCAATTAACTGCTCTTCCGTCTGCGTCTGATGATGTCGGATTTAGAAGTGGTAGCTGATTATTACCTCCATGGCAGGTGTCACGATGCTAAAAGTACACTGTAACGATCCCGTGACTGAGAACAAATCCTTGGCAGTGCTGGTAGTCGAAGCCAGGTCTTCCGGGTTTTTGGCTGACTAGAAAACAGTTCATTTATAAATGCTTCACTTAACAAAATTCTTACGAAAACACGAATTAGTCATGTTGGGAGGATGTAGCTTTGTGCCGTGAATATGAATGGCTAATTTATCATCAGATTAGTCAATGAATAGTGAAAACTTTCTTTCGCAACAGATCTAAACAAAACAATACGTCTCGAGAGTAAATTTATTTCAAATAATTGCGCGTGTGATGTTGCTGTTGTCTTCAGTTCTAAGACTGATTTGTTGGAATCCAGTAAAACTCATCTACTCCTACTAGTGTTTCGTTTCTTAATCTAATTCCCTCGTAATTCGCCTACATTCCGTTACCCTGTTTTACTTTTGTTGCTATTCGTCTCATAACCTTTTTTCGAGGCACCATCCATTCTATTTAACCTATCTTTCCAGTCTTTTTTCCGTCTATCAGAACTGCAATGTCATTAGCGTATCTCAAATTTATTTTTTACCTTTATTTCCCTTGCTCTTATTTCTGTTAGTGCTTGCTCAATGTCTCCAGTCCGTAGGATGGTTTAATGTAGCTCATCCTAGTTGGATGAATTTCCTGAAGCTTCATGGAGGGAATAGGTAATGTATGAATGTAAATAAATGATTACAATTTCACAGCACACGAAACACTCTGAGTTGAAATTTGTACTGCTTGGCATTCTATCCAAGAACCAGTGATATTAGAGGATGTAAAATATTTCTCATAAAACTAAGCACACGTGTGTGAGTGCAACTGAAGTATTAACATGATCATGACACTGAGCGTAAGGACGCTCGCTCTAAAAGCATGCAAGACTTACAGACCTAGCAAACGCAGTTGATGTAGTGGGGCGGAACAGTTAGTGTGATACCTCCTTCAGCTCGCTAGCGTAGGCGGTATGCAGGGTTCGATTCTTATATCACATACCCCGAACTTATTTTTATATGTAACTTTTTTTACCCTGTGGAAGAAACAAAGATAACGAAGTTTTGAAAACAAGTTGACTTCACGATTCTGTGCGAGAAAAGAAATTTTGCTACAGTCAGTGGACACCCAGGGTGTGAATCGGATATCCTGTACAGCGCGTACTATACGCTGAGGCGACAGACGCCACGGGACACCTAGCCTGCCAGCATCGCGGTGGACCTCCTTCTGCCCGGCGTCGCGCAGCAACCGCACGTGGCGCGCTCTCGGTTCCCTGCAGAAATGTTGAGCTATGCTGCCTCTATAACCGCTCATTGTTGCGTAAGTGTTGCAGGCGCACGAACTGACATCTCGATTACGTCCCACAAATGTTCGATGGGAATCATGTCGGGCGAGCTGGGTGGCCAAATCATTCGCTCGAATTGTCCAGAATGTTCTTCAAACCAATCGCAAACAGTTTCGTGACCTGGTGACACGGCGTAGTGTAACCTACAAAAAAATCCATGTTTTTTTTTTGGAATATGAATGCCTGAAAATGGTCCTCCAGTAGCCGACCATAACTACACTCCTGGAAATTGAAATAAGAACACCGTGAATTCATTGTCCCAGGAAGGGGAAACTTTATTGACACATTCCTGGGGTCAGATACATCACATGATCACACTGACAGAACCACAGGCACATAGACACAGGCAACAGAGCATGCACAATGTCGGCACTAGTACAGTGTATATCCAACTTTCGCAGCAATGCAGGCTGCTTTTCTCCCATGGAGACGATCGTAGAGATGCTGGATGTAGTCCTGTGGAATGGCTTGCCATGCCATTTCCACCTGGCGCCTCAGTTGGACCAGCGTTCGTGCTGGACGTGCAGACCGCGTGAGACGACGCTTGATCCAGTCCCAAACATGCTCAATGGGGGACAGATCCGGAGATCTTGCTGGCCAGGGTAGTTGACTTACACCTTCTAGAGCACGTTGGGTGGCACGGGATACATGCGGACGTGCGTTGTCCTGTTGGAACAGCAAGTTCCCTTGCCGGTCTAGGAATGGTAGAACGATGGGTTCGATGACGGTTTGGATGTACCGTGCGCTATTCAGTGTCCCCTCGACGATCACCAGTGGTGTACGGCCAGTGTAGGAGATCGCTCCCCACACCATGATGCCGGGTGTTGGCCCTGTGTGCCTCGGTCGTATGCAGTCCTGATTGTGGCGCTCACCTGCACGGCGCCAAACACGCATACGACCATCATTGGCACCAAGGCAGAAGCGACTCTCATCGCTGAAGACGACACGTCTCCATTCGTCCCTCCATTCACGCCTGTCGCGACACCACTGGAGGCGGGCTGCACGATGTTGGGGCGTGAGCGGAAGACGGCCTAACGGTGTGCGGGACCGAAGGCCAGCTTCATGGAGACGGTTGCGAATGGTCCTCGCCGATACCCCAGGAGCAACAGTGTCCCTAATTTGCTGGGAAGTGGCGGTGCGGTCCCCTACGGCACTGCGTAGGATCCTACGGTCTTGGCGTGCATCCGTGCGTCGCTGCGGTCCGGTCCCAGGTCGACGGGCACGTGCACCTTCCGCCGACCACTGGCGACAACATCGATGTGCTGTGGAGACCTCACGCCCCACGTGTTGAGCAATTCGGCGGTACGTCCACCCGGCCTCCCGCATGCCCACTATACGCCCTCGCTCAAAGTCCGTCAACTGCACATACGTTTCACGTCCACGCTGTCGCGGCATGCTACCAGTGTTAAAGACTGCGATGGAGCTCCGTATGCCGCGGCAAACCGGCTGACACTGACGGCGGCGGTGCACAAATGCTGCGCAGCTAGCGCCATTCGACGGCCAACACCGCGGTTCCTGGTGTGTCCGCTGTGCCGTGCGTGTGATCATTGCTTGTACAGCCCTCTCGCAGTGTCCGGAGCAAGTATGGTGGGTCTGACACACCGGTGTCAATGTGTTCTTTTTTCCATTTCCAGGAGTGTATTTACAGTGAATGATCTGTTCAGTAGGACCAGAGGATCCAGTTCATTCCAGTGAACCTTATGGAGCCACCACCAGCTTGCAGACCGCCTTGTTGACAATTTGGCTCCATGACTTCGTGGTGTCTGCACCACACTCGAACCTTGGCATCGTGGTTTTCCAGTCGTCTAGACTCTAGGTGTACCCACGGTCTACGGGTCCCGTATGCGATTAGTAATCAGAACGTCCTCGATCCCGCTCAAATTTTGAAAAAAAAAAAAATCAGCAATGGTTGCGAAGACTTCCAGCATAAGACCTCATACAGCCAACAGCCTTGTGAGAGAGGGCGGAGGAACAGACAGAGGTTCGAGGCACTCTCTTGCCCTTGGGAAGGGAAACTGCCACTGGAGGCGGAACAATCATCAATAGTCAACGACATGAGGATGCAGAAGGCAATGGAAACGACTGCATGAAAAGACACATAAACTGTATCCACAGGACATGTGGCATGTAGTAGAAAAAACGTCATGATGATGTCTCTATTGGCAAAAGATTCCTGTCTAGTTCCCCATCTAGATCTCTGGGAGGGGACTGCCAAAGCGAATGTGACCGTGGGAAAAAACTGAATAACCAACAAGATAACCAAGATAACGTTCCACGAGTCGGGAGGTGAAATTTCAGAAATTTGAACGTGGTAAGGACACTAGAAAATCTGAAAAGTGAGATGTAACATTGTCTAAATGTAGTGGAGATCAGTGAACTGAAATGAAAAGAAAACAAGGATTTCTGCTGAGATGAATATAGGGTAATATCAACCGCAACAGAAAATGATACGACGAGAGTAGGATTTGTTATGAATAGAAAGATAGGGCAGAAGGTGAATTACTGTGACCAGTTCTGTGACAGAACTGTTCTCATCAGAATCGACAGCAAACAAACACCGGCAAGAATAGCTGTGGTAAATATGCCGACGCCGCAAGCCGAACACGAAAAGGTAGAGAAAGTATATGAGGACAGTGAACGGATAGTTCAGTATATAAAGGGGGATGAAAATCTAATAGTTATGCTGGATTGGAATGCGATTGTAGGGAAGAAGTAGCAGAAAAAGTGGTGGGAGAATATGGAAGGAGACACAAGGAAGAATAATTGAGTTCTGCAATAAATTTCAGCTAGTAACAGCGAATATTCTGTTCAAGAATCACAAGAGGACGTGGTATAGCTGGGAAAGGCCGGGAGATACTAGAAAATTAGGTTTTATCAGGGTCAGACTGAGATTCGGAAATCAGATACTGGATTTTTAGGAGTACCCAGGAGAAGATATAGACTCAGATCACAATGCAGAGTAGGATGAAGCTTAAGAGACTGTTAAATGAAAGAACAAGTTTACTGTTACCTGTCACTGTCTACTTATCTCCACGACGCGTTTCAAAGGTTTAAACCTCCATCAGGCGGATTCATATAGATGGAGGATTAAACCTTTGAAACGCGTCGTGTACATAAACAGTGACAGGTAACAGTAAACTTGTAATTTCATTTGATGTCAATAACAGTCACAGTAAATGCTAACCTGTCGCCCGCCCGATTGGCCGTGCTGTCTAACGCACGGCTTTGCGGACGGGAAGGAGCGCCGGTTCCCGGCACGAATCCGCCCGGCGGATTTGTGTCGAGGTCTGGTGAGCCGGCCAGTGTGTGGATGGTTTTTAGGCGGTTTTCCATCTGTCTCGGCGAATGCGGGCTGGTTCCTCTTATTCCGACTCAGCTACACTATGTCGGCGATGCTGCGCAAACAAGTTCTCCACGTACACGTACACTACCATTACTCTACCACGCAAACATAGGGGTTACACTCGTCTGGTGTGAGACGTTCCCCGGGGGCCGAACCGCAAAATAACCCTGGGTTCGGTGTGGGGCGACCGGAGGGGAGAACTGGACTGCGGTAGTCGTCGTGGGATTGTGGACCACTGCGGCTGCGGCGGGGACGGAGCCTCTCCGTCGTTTCTAGGTCTCCGGTTAACGTAACATAACATAAATACTACCCTAAAATGTTCGCATTTAAACTTAAGAGACTAGCCAGGAAGAAACAATGCCCAAAGAAGTGGACACGAAAGTACTACAGAATGAAGAGACACGAGCGAAATTCCCTGAGACTGTAGATACTGTGGTAAGGAATAGCTCAGCAGGTAGTTAGGTTGAAGAGGAACAGACGTCGCTGAAAAGGACAATCACCGAAGTTGGAAAGAAAAACATAGGTACAAAGAAGGTAATGGCAATGGAACTATGGGAAACAGAAGAAATAATTCAGTTGATTCATGAAAGAATGAAGTACAAAAATGTTCAGGGAAATTCAGGAGTACAGAAATAAGTCACTTAAGAACAAAATAAGTAGGTAATGCTCAGAAGCTAAGGGGAAATGGCTGCATTAAACATGTGTAGAAATCGGAAAAGAAATTATCGTCTGAAGGACTGACTCAGCATGTAGAAAAGTCAAAACATCATTCGCTGAAATTGAAAACAAGGGTGATAACTTCGAGTACAGTGGCAATTCCACTGTTAAATGCAGATGAGCAAGCGGGTAGGTGGAAAGAGTACATTCAAGGCCTCTATGAGGGGAAAGACTACGAGACAGAAGAAGAAACAGGAGTCGATAAAGAAGAGGAAGGCGATCCGATATCAGAATCAGAATGTAAGAGTTCTGGGAGACTTACAATCGAATAAAGCAGAAGGGCTGGACAACATCCCATGAGAATTTCTAAAATCACTGGGGGAAGTGGCAACGAAACGATTATTCCCGTTGGTGTGTAGAATGTATGGTTCTGACGAGAAACCATCTGACTTTCTTAGAAACGTCAGCCACACAATTCCGAAGACTGTAGGAGGCGACAAGTGCTAGAATTATCGCACAGTCAGCTTGAAAGCTCATGCAGCCAAGTTACTGACAAGATCAGTATGGAGAACAACGGAAAAGAGAATTCAGGGTGTGTTAGATAACGATCTGTTTGGCTTTAGGAAAGGTAAAGGCACCAGAGATCCAGTTCCGACTTTGCGGTTGATAATGGCAGCAAGAGTGAAGGAAAATCAAAACATTTTCATAGGATTTGTTGGCCTGGGAAAAAGAGTTCGACAGTGTCAAATGGTGCAAGATTTTCGAAATTCTGAGAAGAATATGGATAAGCTATAGCGAAAGACGGGTAAGAGAGAACTACATGAGTGGAAGATGAAGATCAGAGTGCTTGGATTAAAAAGGGTGTAAGACAGGGATGTAGTATTTCACCCCTACTATTTAATCCATGGGTCGAAGAAGCAATGAGGGAAATAAAAGTTGAAGAGTGGGATTAAAATGCAATGATACGATTCGCTGATGACATTCCTATCTTTAGTGAAAGTGAAGAACTACAGGATCTGCTGAATGGAATGAACGGTCTAATGAGTACGGAATATGCATTGAGATTAAATCGAAGAAAGACGAAAAGAATGAGAGCAGCAGAAATGAGAAATGAGAGAAGCGAGAAACTTAAATTCAGGATTGGTGATCATGACGTAGACTAAGTTAAGGAATTCTGCTAGTGTGGCAGCAGAATGGCCCATGACGGAAGGAGCAAAGACGACTTAAACAGCAGACTGTCATTGGCAGAAAGGGCATTCCTGGCCAACAGAAGTCTACTAGTATCAGACCTAGGCCTTAATTTGGGGAAGAAATTTTTAAGAATGTACGTTGAGAGCACAGCATGGTATGGTAGGAAAAATGAACTGTGGGAAAACCAGAACAGAAAAAAATAGAAACATTTGAGATGTGCTGTTACAGAAGAATGTTGAAAATCGAGTGGACTGACACGGTGAGGAATGAGGAGGTTTCCCGTAGAGTCGGCGGGGAAAGGAGTGCGTGGAAAACACTGACAAGAAGAAAGGATAGGATTGTAAAACATCTGTTAAGACATCGCGGAATATCTTCCACGGCACTAGAGGGAGCCGTAGAGGGTAAAAACTATAGAGGAACACGGAGATCGGAATACATCCAGTAAATAATTGAGGATGTAGGTTGCAAGTGCTACTTTGAGAAGAAAATATGGGGAGTTTGTGGTGAGCTGCATGAGACCGGTCAGAAGACTGATGTTAGGTCCGACCGATATGATCAGGAGCCCAGGAGAGGAGCTGCAGGCGATGTTGTGGTGTTAAAAAAGGCACTCACGTCGCACATTCATTTCTGCGCTTATGCTGCTTGTGTGTTAGCTTTGACAACTCGACGAAAACGCCGCTGCTTCCGGTCGTCGGCTCGTGCGTTGTCTGCTGTAAGAGGCGCCTAAAGCGTGGCAGCCCACTCCCGGCACCCTCTTCACACTGCGCACCTCCGAATAGTGAATTCCCCGACATCCCACGCGTCTGGCTCCAACTACCATTCCGCGCTCAGTGTCTGGTAACTCTAGTCACGCCGGAAACCTTTTCACGTGAGCCACCTGAGTACAAATTGCAGCTCCGCCAATGCACTGCCCTTTCATACATTGTGTACGCGAGACTACCTCCATCTGTATGTGTACATATCACTATACCCCGACTTTTGTCACCTCAATGTATTCCTGCTAACTTCAGAATACGAAAGATGTTTTCCAATCGACATTGTCAAAAGCTGTCTGCAAATATGGAAATACTACCTGTATCACTAAACGCCTAAAACTGTGACACGACGTTCGTGGCAGGTTTCCTATTTAGCGGATTGCAGGGGAAACAACAATTTGATTTTCAATACTTGACATAGTTATTGACCGAATATAAAAATTTAAAGTGTGGTCATGATACATTCATTAACAGGTATAATGGTGCCCTAAAGTTTAACGCAGTAGGTGAGATATTAAAGTTAGAAGCTGTACATATGTCTTGAAGCTATGTAGCTCAAAGAGCGCAAACTACGCTCATATGGTATTTGAGAATACACTTAACAACTTCAAACAAACGTTACGCATAATTTACAACTCTTTCAAACTTTTCCTCGCTGGGCACTCTAATGAATCGGTTTTCAAGGAGCAAAACTTCAGAATCAGGCATTACGTTTTAATTTATTACTTCTTTAATACTAACTCTTTTCCTAGCACAATTTGCAAACAATTTCCACATATACCGCTGAATATGCTTGGAAAATTGTATCACTGTGCGAAACATAATTGAGAAGAAATGACGTTGTAAACACTGAATTTGTGAAAGACCTTCTTTTCTTCCAACTGGTCCCAGATTACCAAGATAATACTGATTGTGCGTTTCATAATGAGAGCACCTAACGGCCTGAAACAAACTCATTTGTAAAGTAATCTGATATTAAAAGGTGTTTCATACATATGAGTTCGGTTCTTTGAGGAATACGAGTGGGTGCTCACAGGTTAAACTCTATTTTTCGTTTAACTGCGTGCTGGCGTAAGCTGTCGCCAGCGCACCGTCTAACAACCCTACCACAACAAAGGTCAGCATTTAATAACGATTGTGGTGTTACTCACGCTGCTAAATACTCCATTTTAGGGCAACAACGTTCATATTATGTGGCAGGTGTCATTAGAGCACAGTCAATAAAGTCATTTCATGTGATAATCAAAAAACTAGGCACTCATCTTTTTGTGTTTCCCACGCTGGTCTCGTTGTAAAATCATGACTCAATCGTTGAAAATCTAGCTGGTTATGATTCCAAGCTCGGATGCAAAAAGGCCTAGATTTTATTCTGCTATATTCAAAAGTTATGTAGATGCAGTTCACAAACCATCCTTGAAGATTACACTTTCGTTGAAAACATCTTCCTCACAGTCACTGTTAAAGTTCACATTTTATAAGCTGACTACGTTATGCGTCTTTCCAACATGACGTCCAACACTTGACTTTCTCAAGGTCCGACTCTCTAACAAGTTAACAACCAACTAATAATCGCTTACGCGCCCAAAAATCAGAGTTACAAGTACGTCAAAGATCATAGTGACAAAAGAAAGAATAGACATAAGAATAATATCATTGCAATATAAACATATCGATGTATCACAAATGAAATCAAATCTCAATGTTGTCTCAGAAATATGTTAAGTAGTTAACAGAAACACAGTAGAATATTACTGGTATCGAGAGGTTCAGTTGAGGTGCCGTAATGGTTACGTAATTCAAGTACCATTACAACCGTTTTGGCAAAGATGAAGTAAAGATCGATTAGTAGGCGCCGGATCGAGCGCGCCTATCACGAGGGAAGTCAGAGACACGCCCACAGTCGACACGCACCAGCGTCCTCTCGACAACAGGTACTTGGGCTGCCGCTACTGACCGGACGGCGTCACACACTCACCATCCAGTCTGGCGTCTGTCGGCTTCCTCACAGTGTGTGTAGCGGGACTCGTTACCTCAACCAGAATTGTACTTTACAAGCTTGACATTACATCAGTCTGCAAGAGGACTTTTACTGATGAACTTGTAGCACCAAACACGGATTCTATTGAAGTTAAGTAAGTATTTCCAGTTAATGTAAATAAAAAAACGTATTAATCCACGTGTGGATTTGTGCTGTAGACAGAGGATACCGGCCACCCATAATAACATCCTCTTCCTTGCTTCATTGCGATACAAAACTATACAGTCTGCATGTACGTCCACATCCATAAACCACAAGCCATTGTGTGGTGCGTGGCGGGGGGTACCCTGTACCACTACTAATCATGTCTTTTCCAGTTTCACTCGAAAATAGGAAGAGAGTAAAATAACTGTCTACATGCCTACGTACGACCGCTAATCTCTCCTATCAATGTGGTCCTTACGCAAAATGTAGTTCGGCGGCGGTAGAATAATTCTGCAGTCAGCTTCAAACGCCGGTTCTCTAAATTTTCTAAAATGTGTTCCTCGAAAAGAACGTCCCCTTCCCTCGAGTGATTCCCATTTGAGTTCCCAAAGCATTCCCATAATACTCGCATGTTCTTCGAATCTACCGGTAACAAATCTAGCAGTCCCTCTCTGAATTGTTTGGACGTATTCCTTTACTCCGACCTGGTGCGGATCCCAAACACTCGAAGAGTACTCAACAATGGGTCACACAAGGGTCCTAGATGCGGCCTCCTTTACAAATGAACCGCACTTTCCCAAAATTCTCCCTGTAAACCGAAGTCGACCATTCGGCTTTGCTACTTCAATCCTTCTGTGCTGATTCCATTTCATATCGCTTTGCAACGTTACATCCAGATATTAAATCGACGTGAATGCCACACGCACCACACTAACGCTATATTCGGCCATTGTGGTTTTGATCTTCCTGCTCGCCTGCTTTAACCAACATTTTCCTACATGTCGATCTAGCTGTCGTTCGTCACACTAACTATACGTTTTGCCTGGGCCACCTTGTATCCTGCTGCAGTCACTCAGCGACGACGCGCCCCCGCACACCACGGTGTTCATCAGCAAAGGGCCGCAGGCTGGTCCTCACCCTGCCCTACAGACCTTTCATGTATACCGAAAATAGCAGCAGTCCTTTCACGCTTCCCTGGGGGACTCTTCACGATACCGTTGTCTCCGACTAACAACCGTCGTCGAGTCAACACACTGGGTTCTGCTACTTAACAAGTATTAGAGGCACATATCTGGCGACATATTCCGTACGCTTGCACCTTCGGTAACAGTCGGCTGTGTTGCAACGTGTCAAAAGCTTTACGGGAATCTCGGAATATCGAATCCTCCTGCTGCCCTTCACGCACGATATCATGCAAGGAAAGACATGCGTGATTTCGCACTAGCCATGCTTTCTAAAACCGTGGTGATCTGTGGACACAAGTTTTATTCCGTCAGCAAATTTATTATATTCCAAATGGGAGTATGTTCAAGAATTCTGCAGCAAAACGATGTTAAGGACGTTTGCGGTTCCGTTCTTTTACCCTTCTTATATGCAGAAGTCAATTGCGCTTCTTTCCAGTGATTTGGGACTTCGCGCTGAGAGATTAGCGGTAAATGCAAGCTAAACAAGGGGCCATTGCCTCAGAGTACTCTTTAAAAGTGAACTGGGATTCCATCATTACCTCGCGACAGGTCATCATCCTCCTGGGAAATGCAGTGATTTCGTGTGATACAAGGAGAAAGTAATAAAAAATACAGTGGATTTATAAGAAGCATAAAAAAAGTAGGCACAGGATAACATCAAGCCATGTTTCAAAGGAAGAAACGTATATTTCCCCGTCATAACCGCCCCGGAATTTTCAGGCAGATGGCGGAGTGCTGCCATGAAAGTGTTGCGGGCGTCCCGTCAAACACTGCTCTGCCACACCGCGGTGTATTAACCTCCGGACTGTTAACCGCTGCGACATTCCTGGGCTGTTGGCTCGCCTATCTTTGCCCGTAACAGCGCTCAGGAAATGAGAGCCCGCTAATGGCCTATTCCTACCCGCGCAATCGCGTTTTAATTAACACAGCGAACATCCCGTGTTTAGCATTAAGAGCGCTCAGCAACTTACTGTATTTTACAGGAAAATACGCCTTTGGAATAACTTTTTTTTCTATACGCGTATATACGAAGGGAGTCCAATAAGTGAGGTGTATTTTGTAATTTCGCTTATAACACTGTTGCCATTCATTAGACTTTTTTTCGTTGTTGTGTTGGTAAACTTGTTTGAAAAGTAGCTGTACCGTTTTAACCACATGGGATACTTGGTTGGTTGATTTGGGGGAAGGGACCAAACAGCGCGGTCGCCGGTCCCATCGGACTGGGGAAGGATGGGGAAGAAAGTCGGCCGTGCCTTTTCAAAGGAACCATCCCGACATTTGCCTGAAGCGATTTAGGGAAATAACGGAAAACCCTAATAAGACGGGGGGAGGTGGACTTGAACAGTCGTCATCCCGAATGAGAGTCCAGTCCAGAGAAGCCACCTCGCTCGTTGGGATGTTTGCTGTTGTCAGATGACAAAAAGGTTATATGTGTTTTGGTAGTATCGGAGATTATTTTGTATAGAAACAGATTAGAGGATTTTGTTAAATTTTGCTATGAGAACAGAATAAATTGCATAAAAGTTTCAGAAAAGTTAAATATTGCTTTTGTCGAGTGTGATTAGGGTAGAACAAGGGTCTACCGGTGCTACAGGCGTTTCGAAGAAGAGACGCCATCGGGACGTTGAAGATTACGAACGTCAACCGATGAAATCGTGGAAAAGGGAAAGAAGTGATTGTAGACTACCGCCATATCACAATCACAGGCGTCGCTG
This sequence comes from Schistocerca nitens, assembly GCF_023898315.1. Classification (NCBI taxonomy): domain Eukaryota; kingdom Metazoa; phylum Arthropoda; class Insecta; order Orthoptera; family Acrididae; genus Schistocerca; species Schistocerca nitens. The sequence continues at coordinate 18,481,882 of NC_064621.1, read as the reverse complement.
GTAGTGCTGACATGTCTGCTGATTCAGATCATGAAATGTTTTCGGGTGCTTTGGGCGTGAAACCTGTGACAGAAAAATTTGTAAAAACTGTTGCACAACTATTGAAACGTGTCATGACAGTTGATACTGATAATACATGTGTTTATGGATGTGACGTCGAAGCTAACTCTCAGTCTCTCATTGAAATCCGTTTGGATACTCAAGACGGAAAAAACTTGACAAGTGCAGTCAAATGAGAAAGTCTATACTCACACTGTTTCCTACATTGGTGTGCAAAATTTTAGGAAGAAAGTAACTTTCTCATGATGTCACTACCAAGTATCGTAGCTCGATGAAACTTGGACCATACATAGAAAGAAGTGCTACAGTATATCACAGATGGTAACTGACAGAAATATGCAATGAGACAGACAGAAAAGATCCTTCCATTCAAAGTCAAAAATTACCCTGAAGTTACTGCGAAATAAGAAGCTCCCCTGGACAATACAAAAGGCGGGACACGAGTGTTAATAGGGTGTGGGATCACCGCAGACGGCATTGTTTGATTTTCGACGTGCTACTGCGCCGACTACAAGGTTGGCAAAGAGTTCTTGTGACAGTGCGATCCATTACTCCACCTTCGCGGCAGACAACTGCTTCATGTCGTTGGTCTATTCGGAAGTGCTGTAAAACGTGGCCCTAAAGCGTCCCACACGTGTTGGGTGGGATTTAAGCCAGGGGAAAGGGGAGGCTAGTCCATTCGCGGAAATCCTCTCGTTCCAAGAGCTCCTACACCTGCGGTGCGGATGTGCCCCCGCATTGTCGTCCATAAAAATGAAGTCAGGGCAGAGTGCACTGCTGAAAACCCCAACATGGAGAAGGACTACAGAGCCACAGTAAAGTTGACTGCTGAGTGTACCATTTTCAAAGATCTGGAGGTCAGTACACCAAGGGAAAACTGGTTAGTCAACCGTGCGTTCTTGCCACTAGGTCGAACGACCAATAAGGAGTAGTATTTATCAATTCAAACACCGTTTGTGTGAAACTGTCTCGAAAGAAATACAAAAAATGTAAGGATTTGTGGGGTAACAATTCATGGATTTTTCACAACGGTAACTCATCTGTTCACACCACCTGGCTTTTCGTGATTTTTGTCGTAAAATAATTGTGTAAAGACACTCCAGCCTCCATATCCGCTGGAAATCGCCCCATGAAGCTTTCTCATGTTCCAGAAAAGAGAGGAAATTTTAAAGGGACGTTTTACATAATCGAGTTACAGGAATGTTATGAGGATTGGAGAACTCGCTGCCATAAGTATATAATACCTAACTGGGACTATTTTGCAGAGGATAACATTGTTGTAAAAATTCAAATCGCTCTGAACACTATGGGACTTAACGTCTGAGGTCATCAGTCCACTAGAACTTAGAACTACTTAAACCTAACTAACCTAAGGACATCAAATACATCCATGCCCGTGGCAGGATTCGAACCTGCAACCGTAGCAGTCGCGCGCTTCCTGACTGAAGCGCCTAGAACATTGTTGTAGATGAAATGCGAACAGATCCAATGAAAGGAAAAACTGATTGTCTGATATTGCAATGCAATGATTAGTCATAGGGACGTGAAATTTTGAGGAATTTCTCATTGTGAAACGTAGACACCCTCGAAGACTGAATTTTTCAAAATTCAGTGACTGTCGTGGGCGTATAAGTCTTTTGCCGAATTGACGCCCTGCTTAAGCTATTGGTCCTAGAAGTATGAAATTTGGTGAAAATATTTAATACTGTTCGTGTGTTCCAAAAAAGATACGATTTTGTAAAACTCAATCGCTAAGGGGCTGAAATGGGTATTTGTATAATTTTGGGATGTGGCATAGAATAACCTATCAATCAACATATAATTTAAACCATTAGTGAAATGAAATTTGGAAGGGACATTCGTTACTGACATTGACGCCCGCTGTAGAGAATTTTTTGGGCAAGGATTGGTTCCTTTGTTTCTTTTTGCTTCAGGTTAATATCCGAAGTTATGAAATTATGAGAAATGTTTTTAGGCTGTCATTTACAGCTAAAAATCCTTACTAATTGTGGACGGCAAACTTTACATGAATATCAGTCGTGATGCAGGCGAAAGACGGGTACGTGAACATCTACATATGCATTTAAACTATATATTTTATTGAAATTTTATTAATATAGTGACCACATTCCGAAATACGTATAAGTTATCTGGCAATTCTTACCTGTTATTGGACAGAAATTAAAATAAATCCACTTACTGTAGTGAAACTTCACCGAACAACGTATGAGTGAAAAACTATAAAATTGTATTTCTCAAAGCCAAGCCTTTTTAAAACCTTTGTATTTGAAAGGAAAAACCAACAAAAAGGGAACTTCAACCTCAAATTACATATTTCATTCTTTAATGTTGTTGCAGTTAAGACTGTATTTATAATGCTTAGTTAGCACCGCCTGCAGACATTTAAATGAAGGGCATGCTTGTTTTTCTAGGTGCGTTTCGCTTTGGTTTATCGAGGCATCATTAATGGCCTGAAATACATATTTATTTTCATTTGTGTGCGGTACTTTGATCTCACATATTATGCTATTGTACATGTAGATTTTGATGTCTAATTCCATTGGGAACCGTGCGCACTATGACCGTATTATTGTCAATACATTTTGGATAAACGGCAGCATCGCCGTAAAGCCTGAAACCCTTCATTTTACAGATCGATTTCGGTCACTGTGTGACCATGTTCAGTACTAAAAATACATAGTAACCATCAGTCATGAACATCTCAACATAAATGTGGTATATTTATAACCACTATAACAAAATACAGAAACAGCAAAACATATACAAATAGGCAGATTGTCGTACAGACCAAAGTACTCGCAGCTCGTAGGCCCATATCATAAGAACACAATATTTTCTGTGAGGTGTAATATGTGCTGCGATGATTACTTTCAACAGATATCTTCACTTTTACTGCATACAATAATTCTGTAATTACAGAAGAGCCTATCTCGTTACCTAAGCAGTTCCCGATCCAGCATACAGTGAAGCTAAGGCGTAATTTTATTGTATTTTTTGTTATGCCTGTGCTTTGGTTTTTGGAATTTCTGTGATGATTTCTGGCGGTAAAAATTCCTCATGTGATTTTGAAGGTTATTGTTATATAGGCTTTGGTTTTTCTGTTAATGGTATTTGTTGTATTTGATGTCTGCGTGTTGAACGCTTTGGAATGTAGAGGGCACTATGATGCTTGTTTGTGCTATACAGACCTTAGCTACCTGGCTGTGTAAGGTGCAACCTCACCGTATGTTAGATCGGCAACTGCTAACTTCAGAATTATTGTATGCAGTAAAAGTGAAGTAATCATCACAATACACCTCATAGAAAATATTGTATTGTTATGATATGGGCCTACAAGTTTCGAATACTTTGATATGTATGAGAATCTGTATGTTGTTGTTGTTGTGGTCTTCAGTCCTGAGACTGGTTTGATGCAGCTCTCCATGCTACTCTATCCTGTGCAAGCTTCTTCATCTCCCAGTACTTACTGCAACCTACATCCTTCTGAATCTGCTTAGTGTATTCATCTCTTGGTCTCCCTCTACGATTTTTACCCTCCACGCTGCCCTCCAATACTAAATTTGTGATCCCTTGATGCCTCATAACATGTCCTACCAACCGATCCCTTCTTCTAGTCAAGTTGTGCCACAAACTTCTCTTCTCCCCAATCGTATTCAATACTTCCTCATTAGTTATGTGATCTACCCATCTAATCTTCAGCATTCTTCTGTAGCGCCGGCCGCGGTGGTCTCGCGGTTCTAGGCGCTCAGTCCGGAACCGCGCGACTGCTACGGTCGCAGGTTCGAATCCTGCCTCGGGCATGGATGTGTGTGATGTCCTTAGGTTAGTTAGGTTTAAGTAGTTCTAAGTTCTAGGGGACTGATGACCTTAGAAGTTAAGTCCCATAGTGCTCAGAACCATTTGAACAATTTTTTCTTCTGTAGCACCACATTTCAAAAGCTTCTATTCTCTTCTTGTCCAAACTATCTATCGTCCATGTTTCACTTCCATACATGGCTACACTCCATACAAATACTTTCAGAAATGACTTCCTGACACTTAAATCTATACTCGATGTTAACAAATTTCTCTTCTTCAGAAACGCTTTCCTTGCCATTGCCAGTCTACATTTTATATACTCTCTACTTCGACCATCATCAGTTACTTTGCTCCCCAAACAGCAAAACTCCTTTACTACTTTAAGTGTCTCATTTCCTAATCTAATTCCCTCTGCATCAACCGACTTAATTCGACTACATTCCATTATCCTCGTTTTGCTTTTGTTGATGTTCATCTTATATCCTCCTTTCAAGACGCTATCCATTCCATTCAACTGTTCTTCCAAGTCCTTTGCTGTCTCTGACAGAATTACAATGTCATCGGCGAACCTCAAAGTTTTTATTTCTTCTCCATGGATTTTAATACCTACTCCGAATTTTTCTTTTGTTTCGTTTACTGCTTGCTCAATATACAGATTGAATAACATCGGGGAGAGGCTACAACCCTGTCTTACTCCCTTCCCAACAACTGCTTCCCTTTCGTGTCCCTCGACTCTTATAACTGCCATCTGGTTTGTGTACAAATTGTAAATAGCCTTTCGCTCCCTGTATTTTACCCCTGCCACATTTAGAATTTGAAAGAGTGTATTCCAGTCAACATTGTCAAAAGCTTTCTCTATGCTAGAAACGTAGGTTTGCCTTTCCTTAATCTTTCTTCTAATATAAGTCGTAAGGTCAGTATTGCCTCACGTGTTCCAGTATTTCTACGGAATCCAAACTGATCTTCCCCAAGGTCGGCTTCTACTAGTTTTTCCATTCGTCTGTAAAGAATTCGTGTTAGTATTTTGCAGCTGTGGCTTATTAAACTGATTGTTCGGCAATTTTCACATCTGTCAACACCTGCTTTCTTTGGGATTGGAATTATTATATTCTTCTTGAAGTCTGAGGGTATTTCGCCTGTTTCATACATCTTGCTCACCAGATGGTAGAGTTTTGTCAGGACTGGTTCTCCCAAGGCCGTCAGTAGTTCCAATGGAATGTTGTCTACTCCGGGGGCCTTGTTTCGACTCAGGTCTTTCAGTGCTCTGTCAAACTCTTCACGCAGTATTGTTTTATGGTGGTTACAAATAGAGCCACATTTGTATCAAGATCATGATGTTTGATGGTTATTAAATATTTCTAGCACTGGAGGCGGTCATACAGTGACCGAAATCGATCTGTAAAATAAAGGATTTCAATCTTTACGGCCGATGCTGCCGTTTATCGTCAATATATTTGCAAACAGAGCTGACCTAGGCACTTTTGCTCAATGTCTGTTTTATTACTTACTGCATATATTGATATTACTCTATATGTGGTCTGCGGTAGTCTCGCGGTTCTAGGCGCGCAGTCCGGAACCGCGCGACTGCTACGGTCGCAGGTTCGAATCCTACCTCGGGCATGGATGTGTGTGATGTCCTTAGCTTAGTTAGGTTTACGTAGTTCTAAGTTCTAGGGGACTGATGAGGACAGCTGTTAAGTCCCATAGTGCTCAGAGCCATTTGAACCATTTTATACGTGGAAGTGTAACAAAGGCTCTTGTTCTGTGTTGATGACGCTGCAGTTGACGCGAAAGTGTCGTTGAGTGACTCCGGGAGAATAGGTAATGACCGGGACAGAATTTCTATTTGTTGTGATGAATGGCAGCTTGCTCGAAATGTAGAAAAAGTAAGCTAATTTAGACGACCAGGAAAAAACAATCGTGTGATGTTGAAATACCGTATTACTGGATTGCTATTTGGCACGGTTTAACATCGATTAAATGTGTAGACGTAATGTTACAAAGGGATATGAAATGGAAGGAGCAGATAAAGGTCGGTAAGAGGCATTGCGGATGGTTGACATAGGGTTATTGGTAGAATTCTAGAAACGTACAGGTACAGCTCATCTGTGAAGGAGACCTACCACACGACTCTAGTGCGACCCCTTGTTCAGTAGTGTTCAGACGTTTAGGGTCCCCCTCGGGTCGCTGGAAAGGACGACGTCGGATGTATTGAGAGGCACGCTGCTAGATTTGCTAACCGTAGATTCCTTCAGTACACGAATGTCGTGGAAATGCGAATCCCTAGAGGAAGACGACGTTCTTTTCCCGAATCCCTACTGAGAAAATTTAGATAACCGATATTATTTGCGGCTGACCGCAGAACGATTCTACTGCCGCCAACATGCATTTCACTTAAGAATGGCTAAGATAAGGTAAGAGAAATGAGGGCAAATACGGAGGCATACAAACAGACCCTTGCTCCATTTGCGAAGGGAAAATGAACGGAAAAAACTGGTAGTGGTACGCGGTACCCTCCTCCATGCACCGTGTGGTGGTGTGTAGCTTCCCACGATGAGGTGAGTGTGTATGTGTGTGTATGTGTGTGAGTGTGTGTGTGTGTGTGTGTGTGTGTGTGTGTGAGAGAGAGAGAGAGAGAGAGAGATAGAGAGAGAGAGGCAGGCAGGCAGGCAGGCAGGCTTCCTCCTGTGTGGGGATGCCACGTGTGTGTACCCAGGTGTACGTTACACGTGCCGCACCAGCTACGCTACAAAGCGCCCTCGTTAACAGCTTAATAGTTCGCAGCGGGGTGACATGAGAAACGGCTTCACACCGTGTCTGGGCGTGAAACTTTTCGGTATTTCACCGGAGAGTAGAAAATTGTGTAACGAGGGAACGTAAGACTCTGCGTCCACAGGATATCGACAAGCCTCATCGTAATAGTTGGACCCTGCAATCAAATATAATTAACTAAAAAGGTCAAATATTATGACCGGATTCATTGCGGACTTTGCGGAGTCGAGAGCACACGTTTGGTCGTACATGTGCGGTCCACAATTTGATTCCGAGAAATCCAAGAACTACTGTCGTCTATGTGGATCGGCGTCATCCGAACGCCATATTATTTCCATAATTTCTACTAGGTCATTCTCTGAGTATTTTGGTATAAGGCAGCCGTAGTATCGTGTCTCGTTGCAGAGTAATTGCATTTCGTGTGACTTCTTAATCTCATTACCTGCAGGGTTTCTCACTATTGTAGGTACAAAAGGCGATTAGAGAACAATGAAACAAGCGAATAATCGTAATAAACGTAAGTAATGTTTTACCCGGCACTACACACAGGGTCCAGTCACAGTGGTGTGAACGTCTGTCGAAAGCCTGAATGAGCAGCTTTTGCAGCGCAGAAGCGCAGGAAGGGAGTCGGTGAGGCTCTGTGGGGCGGCGACGGGGGAGTGGGGCGGCGACGGGGGAGTGGGGCGTTTAGATCTGTTGAGACTGGTTGCCAGGGCTGCACGGTAGACTCACCTCGGTGCTCTCGGAAACACACTCTCGTACTGCGTACTGTGTGACACGTTGCGGTCGATGCCATCGTGCCGAGGAAAGACAAACTGGACGTAGGAGTGGGCACGGTCTCCAAAAATACAGGTGTTTGTGCCGATCTACTGTGCCTTCCAAAATGACGAGATCAACCGAGGAATGCCACGAAAACATTTCCCACGCCATAACGCTCCGGCCTGCACTCTTCAGCCGGTTTAGTTAAGTTATGCCGTGTTCCGTAGATAATTTTCACGATTATTTTATCGATATGATGTGGAAGAAGTCAGATTACAAAATATATATACACACATGAATAGTGCTAATATTTATATTACTGAATTTTTTAGTTCTACACATCAAGTATATTTAGAGGTACTTTTTTTACCAGTTTTTAAACAGAAACCCAACCATGTAATAGAATAGGAGTTGTCCAAAAGAAATGATTTTAACATAGATTTAAAACTTGATCTGCTGATGTAGTGAGTTTTCCCAAAATTAAGAGTGTCCGTTTTCTGAGAACCGCTTAATAATTTTTTGAAAGACATCATTAACAATATCTTCAGCTGCTTTTTCTGGAATGTGATTTATTATAACACTCGTGTCATCTGCAAAAAGTACATGTTCTGCTTGCTGGACATTCAGAGGTGATTCACATGAATAAGGAACAGCAGAGGACCCAAAATTGAAGCATGTGGGACTCCCTTTGTTATAACTCCCGATTCACTAGAATTTATCACATTCCCAACATTATTTGTACTATTCAGCATAACTTCTTGCTTTCTGTTCAGTAAGTATGATTCAAACCAGCTGTGTGTATAGCATTCAGTTCCATAAAACCTGAGTTTTTCTAAGAGTGTGACATGATCCACAGTCAACTGCCTTGGAGAGATCCCAAAAATACCAGCTGGTGATAATTTGTTATTTAGGGCTTGTACTATGAGGTGGGTAAATGTGTAGATAGCATTCTCAGTCGAGTAACCTTTCTGGAATCCGAACTGTGACATGCTGAGTAAATTATTTTCACTTCAGTGTGAGACTGCTCTTGAATATATAACTTTTTCGAATATTTTGAAAATGAAATCAGCAATGAAATTGATCTATAATTATTTAAGTCACTCTTGTCCCCTTTCTTATGAAGAGGTTTGACAATTGCGTATTTCAATCTGTCTGGAAAAATTCCCTGTGACAGCGAAGCATTACATATATCACTAAGGACTCATTAAATTAGAACAGCACTTCAAAATTCTGTTAGACACTCCATCAACACCACACGAGCTCTTGGTTTTCAGTATAATTTTGTAATTCTCTTAATTTCAGTGGGGGATGTTGGTGCTATTTCTAAAGTCCTAATGTCCTGGGGAATGATATTTTTAACATACATATTTTGCTTCTTCAACTGAACCCTTTAACCCTATTTTTGCTGCTACATTCAGAAAGTGATTGTTAAAAATACTTGCAAATTGTGAATTATCACTCACAGCACCATGATTTAGCTTTTCTGCTATGGTATGCTGTGCACCGTCAGGCTGCCCCGTCTCCCATTTGACAATATTCCGTATAGTTTTAATCTTATTATGTGCGTTATTAATTTCTGTCAGAACACATAAGCTTCTCGACTTCTTAATGACTTTCCTTAAAATATTACAGTGTCTTTTGTAATAAGCAAGTAACGTCGGATCCTGACTTATTCTGGCCTGTCCGTATATTTCCCTTTTCCTCTTACACTATACCTTGATTCCCTCAGCAATCCATGGCTTACTTCACTTTGTTTCAATATTTTTGACTTTGTGTCCAGTTTTTATATAAGTAGGCACTCCTCCTATTTCGATGTTGACTGTACATGAATAAAATGCTAATCTATAATCCCTTAAGGGGCTCCGGAAAGGCTCAAAATCATGAAAAGTTCAATTTTTACTTTTTTGCGTTTTCTGAATCTGCAGACTATTACCTTTTAATAGATATATAATTTATTCAATTCCGAAGACTACAACTATTTTTAAATTTTTTTTGAAATGTGTTCTACATGGGCGTGACCCACTGTGGCGCTGTTAAACTGCTGTCAAATGGTGTTATTATTAACGTCCGTGTTCATCAGGTACATTTTAGTGATGTGAGATAAAGTATGTGTTGTGGCTAACCTGTGATGGTTCAATATATATCGCTGGTGTGATTGTCGATTGTTTCATGTTTATTTACTCTGTCGTTATCTCGAAAATATTCGTAATTAATTCTGTTTCTTGAGTCTCTGTTTTGTTGAAGTATAATAATGAGTAAAAGTAAAGTTATTAGAAATCCTCTGAAGGCTTTTAAGAAAAGGAGAAATGTTGGAAAGCCAAAGGTATGTGTTATTATTGTAAACAATAAAGACGATGAAAATCCCCAACATAGCTTGTGTCCAAAAGAAGAAGAGAGTTGGTGTAAATATAACAAAGGATTGCTAACTGGTGAAGTGTACACTCATAAGCATAGTCTGCCTCATGCAATAATGGAGGTGATAAAACCTATTTTCAGAGACTTAGCAGCACCTGAACTGTTGAAAAAGTGTATTCACGGAAAAACTCAAAACCCCAATGAAAGTGTAAATAGTGTTATATGGTCGAGAATCCCCAAGACTATATTTGTTGGAATAGAAACACTTCACTTTGGTGTGTATGATGCTGTTGCGACTTTCAATGATGGCAACATTGTAAGGTGCAAGGTATTTAGAAATATGGGAATGAAGATAGGTTCTAACATGGTACGAGCGATGCTTGCTTTAGACAAGGAACGCCTTCGGGCTGCAGACAGGGCTGTAATGAGTCTAGAAATACAAGCAAGAGTAAACAGGAGGAGGAACAAGAGGAAGCTGGAGGAGGAGTTTGCAGAGGATGAAGATAATCCATCCTATGGACCTGGAATGCACTAAAAAGTTAATCCAATCTTTGTCGCTCGATTCCCAAAACTTTTATTTTCTCATACTAATTACATGTTTTCTAAGGATCTTCCACACATATTTGTTTCAAACTTTCAGTAAATGTTACACAGTACCTTCTGCATAATTTAACACAGCCTTTTTCCAAAAAACTGTATATTTTTGAATATATAAATAAAAAATTGCAAAAAATGTTGTGAATTTTCATTACAATTGAAAAAAAATCATCTTTAATAACTGAACTAATATTTTGTAAAATCCCTGTGTTAAGTTGTAGCCCATATTCCAATAAATAATCTGTAAAAAGTTCCACTTCCTACCTCAAATACTTTGTGAGGAAAGATGTAATTTATAAGCGTTATTTTAACATTGCAAGTATAGGGCATTCCGGAGCCCCTTAAATTTAACTTTTCCATCCCTGCTGTTACATGTTGTTGAGAGAGACAGAAAACATCTATACCTTCAGAATTTACCCCATTTTCTAGGCATACAGGAAGCTCATCTATCTTATTTTTCAATCCTCTAATGTTCTGATGAAACACACAAATTTTATTTCTTTGGATACTGCTACAGCCATTATGGCACTGTTCTGTTTTAATCTCTTTCATTACGCTCTGTCTGTATCCTGACTCTAACCTAAAATTTTTACAATTCTTTCAAAAAATAGGACACAAGAAGTTACATAAATCTCCTGGAAAAAGTAGAGAATAGAACTGGTCTCAAAGTTAACCTGAAAAAAACAAAATTCATGGTAAATATAAAAATGCACCAAAATGTGTAGAAACAAAAATACGTAAAATAGAGTAAGCTTGTATATTTCAATATCTAGGAGAAAGTATACAGGAGAGTAGACTAAAACAAATTTGCAGTAGACGTATGATTTACCAAAATGAAAAGACATGATTTGACAAAGAAATCTACAAAAGGAAAAGCATATTTAGAAAAACATAACTAAAACGCAGCATGGATTACAAAAAAATGAGAAAGGAACTAGAAGGAAACAACATCACTGAACCGACGATAATAGAAAGAGACCTTTTGAAGAATAAAGTACTAAAGTTAGAGGGTTTTCCAGTCAGAAAAAATAAGAAGCTGAGATCAACATGGAGACAAGGACGGAAAAGCATCACCAGGGAAGGATAAGGAGAACTGTCAAAATTGTAAACTACAAACAAAGAAGAGGAGCTGAAATAAGACTTATCTGAGTTAGTTGGGCAATATCAAGATAAAAAGTTAAGTGGGTACGAAGGAATGGAGTCAAAAGTTACAGACAGCTGAAGCATAATAATTGGACTATGATACCAGAACTATACAAAGACATCAGTCACAGTATCTCCTAACTGTGTGAGGCAATAATATCACTGTGAGTTCTTAAAGTACGCCTACCACAATTTTCAAAAAAAAAAAAAAATTCGAATAATGTGATTTTGTGTACCAAGCTGTAGTTATTCGAGAAATCGTGATAAATTGTGATACCACGATAGTAGCTCGGGTAGCATTGTTTACAGACCTCTTTGGTACTTTGATGGCGCTGACTCACCAACGACGTGCAGTGTAGGGAGGCGTTGTTATTGTGGCCTACATAGGATAGCGTAGGCGTGTGGCCCGCTGCAGACCATGTTTATTCATGAATTACCAGGCACTCGAGGGGCGGTACGCGGCCCCGCGAATCACAATACGGTTAACTGGCCACGTGAAACACGGGGGCCGTAATATCGGGTGCCGTGTTCCGGAGTTGCTGGCCACGGTAGCGGATGCTGTGGAGGCAACCGGTCCATCAGTCGCGGCGTTACAAGGCAGTAGACGGCACGCTAGGGACCTTGCAAGTTTCAGGACAAAGGCGTGTTTATTCTGGTGGTTACGCCGTTGCTGCAAGGCGAAGCACATAATTTGGGGCCGACGTGTGACAGGGAAGCTTCTTGCCGAATCGCAGCTGCAATGGCGGGCATCGCGCCTTCTGTTGGTGTGACTGAAGACTGTTTTCCCAGAGAGACTTTCTGGTGAAAATCGGATACTGGTGGTGATGGCGTGTGCCGTGACTGCTTGTAAATCAGCGGACAATCGCGTCGCGAGTCAGTCAGTGACGTCAGAGACAGCGCCGAGTGTAAAGTTATGAGGACCGGAGTATCCTGCGGACTGGGCGCGAGCAGAAATTGGAGACATTGGCGTCCCCTGCTAGCATCACCAGTTGGACTATTTTCGCCTCTTGTACTTATAGTAATGGATTTTGTATATTTTTAATCTTTATTGTTTGATTTGCTTTCGTGATAGACGACACAAAATACACTGAAAAGCCAAAGAAACTGGCACACGTGCCTAATGTCGTGTAGGGCCTCCTCCGGAGAATATGGTGGTCAATCGAGGCCCATGCCAGGGGCCTCTGGGTACCGTAGAGCCAGAATGAGGTCCCCAAAGTGCTCCTCCAGGACATAAAATACTCCCCTGCTTCGATGGGACCGAGCTCCCTCTTGCATGAACGACATCTTGTCGAAATTAAGGTCACATTGGATAATGGGGATGAAATCTTCACATACCGTTTGGTAGTCACCGTGCCATGAAGGAATATCGCACAGATTATTCCATGACTGGAGATGGTACACCACACAGTCACACACGGAGTGTGAAAAGGCTTCTCGATCGCGAAATGCGGATTCCGACTCCCAAACGGAGCCGGTTTTGCCTATTGAGGGACTCGTCCAAATGAAAGTTGGCTTCTTCGCTAAACCAAACCATACAGCGCATACTAATTCCCATCTTGCCCTGCAGTTTGAACGTCTTAAGCAAAACGTTCAGAAGTTATGACAATTTTACTTCATATAGTTCAATAATTGTTACCCCGCATGTGTGTAGAGTTGTCAGTGGCGCACGGATGCGGTTCTCAAGCATAACTTGCTAACTGTTCGTCTACAAATTACGTTGCCAGGGGTGCGCACTCTGTAGCTGTGGGAAGGGCAACTCTCCCGTTCCAGGACGCTTAGTGCAGTCGACACACTGTCAGCTATCGAATAACTTATTACTATGACAAAAAATACCAGAAACCTACAGTTTGTAGATGTCCTAACATGGTTGTGGGGACGTATCTGAGTTGGAAGACGTAAACAAAAGTAGCGAAGCTAATGTGGTAAACAATAAAAGCATATACTCCTGGGGAAAAGTATCAGAGCATCAGCAGAAATCAACTCTGTACACATGTCAACTCTCTGTTGCAGATTCCTACACAGTAGAACGGAAGTCTGATGAACGTGTAGAACTGTGCAAGACCTAATAGTTTACACCAAGTGCGTGGCTACATCAGACTGCAGACAAACTCTCTGATATGTCGTAGCAGTACACGAATTTGTTCCCAGACTACGAGTTTCCGGTCGGTACCATTCGTTGAGTCTCATTTAGGTACGAGGAGAGTGTTACTATATTTTTCATTATCTCCCTACCCAAAATGCATGGGTATAAATCATCGGGAAGAGAAGAATTCTTAATGTCTTTTCAGTAGGCTGGTACATAGGACACGCAAATATCCTCACATAAAATTAAACAACGCATGGGTGTGCCAGCAATATGAGCATATACTTAAATTGATTGAGAACATACATTAGAACAAAAGTACCTTGAATTGCGGGGAATTGAGGTGGGTTGGGGGTACCCGAACACTCAAGACCGATAAAAGCTCTAACTGCATTCTTTTTAACCCTCCCCCTCTGAACTATGTGGGTATTCGTAACACATACTCCAAGAATTGCGATGTAAGTATTACACAGTGGTGCCAAATCAATGCACACAACACATGTATCGAAATCCATACCGGTGTTCTCACACATGTAGTAGAATATAGATAATACAGAATTACGGTTGGTTCTCACAAAATGTTATTGCTGAAGTATTAAGGAGAAGAATCAATGAGTTGATCAGACTTTAGCCATTCCCTAGTGTGTTGTGTAGGAGGGTGGACTGATGTCACATATATCGCCTTTAACAGTGTGAGGCAGGGGTATTCAAGTGACGTGATGTTAAGACGAAATTGCTACACACGTGAGAAAAACTCCCAAACGTCGGACTAGGACTTCTTTGTGCAAGAGGAATGCTACCAGAGCTATGGTGATGCTACTGTAAACAGTAGTAAGACTGAAACTTCCTGGCAGATTAAAACTGTGTGCCCGACCGAGACTCGAACTAGGGACCTTTGCCTTTCGCGGACAAGTGCACTTGCCCGCGAAAGGCAAAGGTCCCGAGTTCGAGTCTCGGTCGGGCACACAGTTTTAATCTGCCAGGAAGTTTCATATCAGCGCACACTCCGCTGCAGAGTGAAAATCTCATTCTAGTAGTAAGACTCTTACGTCCCCTTTGTCTACTGATCGTGGTGCTTAATCCCTTCTAAGAAGTTGTTGCTTCTTCTTGTGCATTTTCGTGCTGCAGCATATGAGTGGCAGCTCAATTCATCGGCTATCCAAAATATTCATGTCGGTTTTTCTTTGCTCTATTTCCTAGTGAGACATAGCCACATCCGTCAAAACCGAAACTACTACTGCTACTACTGATGATCACAACTGACACGGGAAGTGTGATTGAGGGTACATACGTTTTAGACATAAAAAGACGTGTAAAATTCATTAATTTCCTAAGAGAAAGAACTGCCGTCTCCAGATTTCGCTCTGGTTGGTGTATAAGCAGCTCGAGCGGTGGATATACACTAAAGATGCCTTCCTAGGACACCAGAATAGTGTAGAAGGAAGTAATTTTATCATTTTAAAGTTTTTCACTGTAGTGATTGGTGTAGGAAACTTGCGGGGTAGTTCTACATCTGATGTCAGACAAACATATCCTGCATTAGAGTATTAAGAGTGTAGCATTGGAATGTGTGTTTATGCTCTTGAACATTTCTCTCCTACCGGTACCTTCCTGATACTGACTCCAGATAGTGGAATAATATTCCAGAGTTGATAGCATGGTTGATTTACATGAAATATTTCAAACTTAATCCATCGGGGCTCCATCATGTATAAATCACGCGTTTCATCTTAACTATCAGTTACATGATCACAACACTCTTATGCTTACTGTACACCAGTGAGACGTACCACCCTTATTGACATGAAAGCATCTGGAGAGATCTAGTGCAGTAAGACTGGTGAGGCAGGGAGGATTGGATAGAACAATGTGGGAGGGATCTATCAATATTCAACTTTATCCTATCAGATCCACACATGGAAAGATGGCAAGTCGTAATCATAAATTCTGCACTATGATTGATGCGATGGAAATAAGCAGATAACCTAATTGCATCAGTATAGGACGCTGTCTGGTATACTTTGGTGTATGTAGTCGAATGGATGTACTGCACAGTCATATAGCTGCATTTGAAATCCGGTATATGGTACTTGCAAAGTAGTGGAGGGGTGATTTTGCGATGATACAGAAATTTGAAAGGATTCTGCCATGTAATTGGCTGGCATTGAAATTACGGAACAACTGGTTCAAAATGGTTCAAATGGCTCTGAGCACTATGGGACTCAACTGCTGAGGTCATTAGTCCCCTAGAACTTAGAACTAGTTAAACCTAACTAACCTAAGGACATCACAAACATCCATGCCTGAGGCAGGATTCGAACCTGCGACCGTAGCGGTCTTGCGGTTCCAGACTGCAGCGCCTTTAACCGCACGGCCACTTCGGCCGGCACGGAACAACTGGTAAAATTGCTAAAACGACTCGTACTATCAACTGCTGTGTGTATTACAGTACATCGTCCCATATCAGTGGTGTCTTTCCCATCCCGTCCATCCACTGGTATGCTGATGATTAGCACATAATGGTTGCCTGAAACCACTTGGTTGAGATGGAGAGAGCCTCAGTGGAACACTGGATATCTGCTACTTGTGACTATGGAGCATGGGTTTAAATGTAGAATAATCATCTTTAGACAGTTTGGAAGCGTTCCTCAATGCTACAGACTCGTCCTATTTCCATACGCTGTGATACCCTGCACATGTTTTTTATTTTCGTCCGTAAGATAACAGTACCTCTTTTTATTTCTATTGCACGTCGTGAACAGCACCTTCCATCGATGGCCAAGACTGAAACGGTAATCATGTATGTGGTGTCACCGCCAGACACCACACTTGCTAGGTGGTAGCCTTTAAATCGGCCGCGGTCCGCTAGTATACGTCGGACCCGCGTGTCGCCACTATCAGTGATTGCAGACCGAGCGCCACCACACGGCAGGTCTAGAGAGACTTCCTAGCACTCGCCCCAATTGTACAAACCGACTTTGCTAGCGATGGTTCACTGACAAAATACGCTCTCATTTGCCGAGACGATAGTTAGCATAGCCTTCAGCTACGTCATTTGCTACGACCTAGCAATGCGCCATTATCAATTGCTATTTATCTTGTGATGCATGTACCGTCAGACCGATGTTCACCAATTATGGATTAAAGTTAAGTATTCCAGAAGCTACGTACTATTTTTGCTACTATAACGACCTTGTCCTGTTCCAGACCTCACGCCATCCTGCGTGAGCTTAAACGCGTGCCCTTCGGCCTCCCGTCCTCGTGGATTGGCTGTCTTGCCAGTCCATAACAATGTATATGAATGCAACATGAGGAAACAATGCTCTTGGAAATGGAACACCATGATATTGGCTGCCCCATCGCTGTTGAAGATGGTATTAACTGTATAGGTCAACGCCTTTGGATAGCTGTTGGAAAAGCTCCACAATGCAGCAAATTATTCCAGTTTCCATATGCTATGATGTCTTCCACATTTTTGTCAATGAGAAACATCACCTCTGTGTTTTATTTGTATCAACCTGTGTGTTGTGGGAGCTGCATAGTTTACACCATGAGATGTTCAGCTTTCTGTGAGGGCCAACGGATTGAAACATGGTAATGGCGATTTAGCACCTGAGACAGACCTTGAAGTCGTTATAGAAAAACAGACTATATAGCGGTGTACAAAGCTGTAGTCATACGCTGCTTGGATGTGTTACAGCCAAAAAAAAAAAAAAAAAAAAGTGTTAAACTGCTTATGAAGGACCAATACATGAACCCTATCTTGTGATTGTTGGATATTTTCTTCTTCCAGTAAAGTCGAAGAAATTTTGTGCAGATCTCTGCAAGGTACTTAGAGCACTGGCCTCCAGTTCCAGTGGAGCGGTACGTGTGATGTCAATTAGCAGACGCTATTTGGTTTTCCGAGATTGCAGAAGAGAGACAGCCAGAGTAAAATGCTATAGGAGGTTAAATTACCAGGAGTAGTACAGGGTGATTCAAAAAGAATACCACAACTTTAGGAATTTAAAACTCTGCAACGACAAAAGGCAGAGCTAAGCACTATCTGTCGGCGAATTAAGGGAGCTATAAAGTTTCATTTAGTTGTACATTTGTTCGCTCGAGGCGCTGTTGACTAGGCGTCAGCGTCAGTTGATGCTAAGATGGCGACCGCTCAACAGAAAGCTTTTTGTGTTATTGAGTACGGCAGAAGTGAATCGACGACAGTTGTTCAGCGTGCATTTCGAACGAAGTATGGTGTTAAACCTCCTGATAGGTGGTGTATTAAACGTTGGTATAAACAGTTTACAGAGAATGGGTGTTTGTGCAAAGGGAAAAGTTCTGGACGGCCGAGAACGAGTGATGAAAATGTAGCACGCATCCAGCAAGCATTTGTTCGCAGCCCAGGAAAATCGACTCGCAGAGCTAGCAGAGAGCTGCAAATTCCACAATCAACTGTATGGAGAGTCCTACGAAAAAGGTTGGTTATGAAACCTGAACGTCAACTACCCGAGGCGATGGATCGGCCGCCAGGCAGCCCGTGACAGGGCACTTCATCACTGGCCTCCAAGAAGCCCTGATCTTACCCCCTGCGATTTTTTCTTATGGAGGTATGTTAAGGATATGGTGTTCCGGCCACCTCTCCCAGCCACCATTGATGATTTGAAACGAGAAATAACAGCAGCTATCCAAACTGTTACGCCTGATATGCTACAGAGAGTGTGGAACGAGTTGGAGTATCGGGTTGATATTGCTCGTGTGTCTGGAGGGGGCCATGTTGAACATCTCTGAACTTGTTTTTGAGTGAAAAAAACCTTTTTAAATACTCTTTCTAATGATGTATAACAGAAGGTTATATTATGTTTCTTTCATTAAATACGCATTTTTAAAGTTGTGGTATTCTTTTTGAATCACCCTGTATAACTGGTTAAACTTTGGATGCATGTAGTTCTATCAAAAGTACACCGATTTTGCTCATAAAACTATAAGAAACTGCCTGTATCTATTCTCATGGAATCATGACCTTTTTGTAATTATTGTCACGATTGGTTGTTCAAAAATAGGTGTTACCACAAGTCCTGTGTTATTTCATACTTCATACCCTCTAATTATAGTCACCAATTGAATTATAACTTGTTGCGGAATTTCGAAATGATAGTGTTTCTCCTGCCAGGTGAGTAGATTGCATGAAACAGGTTGTGATGACCAAATAGCTTGAAAAACTAGAATGAACGAATCTGCTGCTTTCGAAGTACCAGAAGAGAGAGACATGGTAAGATCGTAGGAGGTGCTATTACAACACAGGTTCTCAAGATTTGTTTCGTAAATGCCAGTGTGATACAGCATTGCATTGGTAAAGCAGGTTCTGCCATAGTGTAAAAAACAGCCTCTTGCATTATAGCTTGTTGTTATTGAACATAAAATGATTGTGTTTTTTCCGAGATGTGAGCAAACGGCATGTAAAGTTATATTTTATAATTCTATTTCACATGTTTGAGATGTTTGAAATACATACGTCCATGACAGTTTATTTACGAACACTGATTTGAATGGGAGACACACTCTCAGACTGTGTAATTTGCACAAAAGTGAGAAAGATATTGCTTAACGTAGATTTTTTCTGCAGAGTTTAAATTCTTCCTTTTTTTGCTCCAATGACGGTTGCGAAATAATGGGGAAATTGTATGGTGGTCGGTAGTTTTCACAGCAAAATAGTGGAATTTTTTTTCCTAATTTTTATGCTGGTCGGACATGTCTCTGCAGTGTGGTTATTTGTAATCGGCGGCAGTGCACTTAGTTGGATGTCGCAAAATAGTGAGATGCGAATTTCATCCTGCAGTTGAGCCCAAAAACTATACCGATTTTGCTCATAAAAGTAGAAGAAAATGGAGTGCACCTATTTTCGTGAAAAGAGGAAATTTATTATTATCGCAGTTGTTTTTTCCCTCTCAGTAGATTCTTGATTATAAGAGATGCATTGATGTTAAATAAAATTCTTCTAGTGCAGTGGTTTTCCCCCTCAGAATGGCACGCTCCTGCAGGCGGTGCTACTAGAGGTGTGCTGGGCGAGTTGCATAGGAGTTGGCAGTTGTCTTGTTAGACAAACAACTCGTGGTCAGTCCTCTCGGGTTCTTTTTTTTGTTTTGTTTTTGTTTTTTTATGAGGGATGCCGGAATCGTGCTCTGTTGTACATGTAGCTTTTGTCGGCATCGGTAACGCTTACCACCCAACCATGTACTTGTCAAGGGCGCTTTGTACTGAAGAGTCTGGAGCCAGGTTGGTGGGAGGCTGCTCCAGGATCTGTGGTCACTCTAGGAAGAGGACTTCCTGTTTTCCAAGCAGTGGACATTTGAAAAAGCGATGTGCAGAGTTGTCTGAAATTTCGTTGTTGTTCCAGAGGGTCCTTTCTTTCCGAGAAAGAGAATGCATGAAGCGTCTTGTTCTTGTCTTTTGTGTATTTGTGACTGATTTCGGCAGACTGGAGACAGTACATGAACGCCACCAGAAGGATCTCTCTGTGGACCACCAGTGGCAAGACAAAACAGGCCTCTATGTCTATCTATGGTGAGACGAGGGAGGGATGAGGGGTAGTAGGGAGGGTGGGTAAGTTGGTTAGTTCGTGAGCGTCCGTCGTGGAAGACAGCTACAACTGCTGCCCCTCTGAAATCTTCTGGGGTCGGTTTGTGCGATAGTTATGTTACTACGATTTTTTTTACCTATCCTCAGTACATGTGTTGCATTATGACCTGCTGATTACAAGTGGTGTTGTTTCGACGATAATTTCGGTGTGTAATAAAACAGGGATGCATTTTCCACCAATTGACTTGGATTATTTGGACTGCAGGGTGACTGTCGATCAGGTGACACTAGCAATTTCTGACGTCAAACAGCGATAGGTAGAGTCTTCAGCTGTGTGCTTACAGGTAATGTACTTATTGAACTCCTCTCGGTCCAAAACCAGCACCTCGTCAATTGAAAATATTTCCCACAAAAAAAGGAAAAGATAGACCTTAAGAGTACGTCTGCCACTAGTTTCGAACGGTAATGTGAATGTTTTTCACAGCAGGTTAACACCAATTCTGTAGTATCGTCAATTTTTGAGCTGTATTGCGATTTTAGGTAGCGCTGTGCATGTACTTGTGTAATTAGGCCCAATGTTTATGACTAATTACGTAACTAGGACTGATCTCTACTCCAGTTTCCCAACCAAAATAAATAAAGTACACTAGCCTAACCTTCCTCTCCTGTACTTCGACAGTTTCCGTGTGTAGGGGAGTGCACTTGGGCTTTCCATTAAGGAGGACCAAGATTGGGGTCCCGGAAACGGCACTGCCATTTTTAATTTCCTGCCGGTTCTTGGGTGGAAGGTGGGAATGGACGACAGCACAGCCCTGGAGCAAAGAAATTCCCGCCAAAATTCGAAATTTTCGCTAGAATTCAAATTTCCGACCAATATCGGAGGTGGGAGAGGGGGAGGCGTGTGGAGAGGGGTGCGGGGACGCACGTACAGGCAGGGCTGAGGAAATCACGTGACATAATGTCGGAGTGAGTTGAGTAGGGGTGGCGTGGCCAGGAGGGTAATTAGTTGGTAGAGTTAATTAATTTGCACATCAGATTGGGGTCGTGCTGCCCTTTCCCTACTACTAACACTTACAAAGGCAACTCGAACATCTGTGAGAGGAGCCAGTCAGATCCTGACAAAGGAAACATCGGCAAAAACAGTCTCATGTTGCGGCCATCTCTTGTGCACGGTTCTAAAAGTGTCTTTGTTGGTTGTATGTTCACGAATATTAGATATCTGTATAAATAGCAGCAATCTGGAATATTTGATGTTTGTATAAATACGGCACTCTTTCTGCCTGGGATGTCAGTTCATTTGTAACATCAACATCGTGATACCAACTGAGGAGCTACCTGATGGAGACGTGGTGGCTGTAAGGTCGGAAGTGCAGTGAGCTGAGAACATACCCATCCATACGGCATCACATAACGGACGACTCAGGATACTGAGGAGATACCTGATGGAGAGGTGGTGGCTGTAAGGTCGAAAGTGCAGTGAGCTGAGTCCGTACCCATCGATACGGCATCCGATAACGGACGACTCAGGATACTATGGAGCTACCTGACGGAGAAGTGGTGGCTGTAAGGTCGGAAGTGCAGTGAGATGAGCCCGTACCCATCCATACGGCATCCGATAACGGACGACTCAGGATACTGAGGAGCTACCTGATGGAGAGGTGGTGGCTGTAAGGTCGGAAGTGCAGTGAGCTGAGCCCATACCCATCCATACGGCATCACATAACGGACGACTCATGATACTGAGGAGCTACCTGATGGAGAGGTGGTGGCTGTAAGGTCGGAAGTGCAGCGAGCTGAGCCCGTACCCATCCATACAGCATCCCATAACGGACGACTCAGGATACTGAGGAGATACCTGATGGAGAGGTGGTGGCTGTAAGGTCGAAAGTGCAGTGAGCTGAGTCCGTACCCATCGATACGGCATCCGATAACGGATGACTCAGGATACTATGGAGCTACCTGACGGAGAGATGGTAGCTGTAAGGTCGGAAGTGCAGTGAGCTGAGCCCATACCCATCCATACGGCATCACATAACGGACGACTCAGGATACTGAGGAGCTACCTGATGGAGAGGTGGTGGCTGTAAGGTCGGAAGTGCAGTGAGCTGAGCCCATACCCATCCATACGGCATCACATAACGGACGACTCAGGATACTGAGGAGCTACCTGATGGAGAGGTGGTGGCTGTAAGGTCGGAAGTGCAGCGAGCTGAGCCCGTACCCATCCATACAGCATCCCATAACGGACGACTCAGGATACTGAGGAGCTACCTGATGGAGAGGTGGTGGCTGTAAGGTCGAAAGTGCAGTGAGCTGAGTCCGTACCCATCGATACGGCATCCGATAACGGACGACTCAGGATACTATGGAGCTACCTGACGGAGAGGTGGTGGCTGTAAGGTCGGAAGTGCAGTGAGATGAGCCCGTACCCATCCATACGGCATCCGATAACGGACGACTCAGGATACTGAGGAGCTACCTGATGGAGAGGTGGTGGCTGTAAGGTCGGAAGTGCAGTGAGCTGAGCCCATACCCATCCATACGGCATCACATAACGGACGACTCAGGATACTGAGGAGCTACCTGATGGAGAGGTGGTGGCTGTAAGGTCGGAAGTGCAGCGAGCTGAGCCCGTACCCATCCATACGGCATCCCATAACGGACGACTCAGGATACTGAGGAGCTACCTGATGGAGAAGTGGTGGCAGTAAGGTCGGAAGTGCAGTGAGGTGAGCCCGTACCCATCCATACAGCATCCGATAACGGACGACTCAGGATACTGAGGAGCTACCTGATGGAGAGGTGGTGGCTGTAAGGTCGGAAGTGCAGGGAGCTGAGAACATACCCATCCATACGGCATCCCATAACAGACAACTCAGAATACTGAGGAGCTACCTGATGGACAGATGGTGGCTGTAAGGTCGGAAGTCCAGTGAGCTGAGCCCGTACCCATCCATAAGGAATCCGATAACGGACGACTAAGGATACTGAGGAGCTACCTGATGGAGAGGTGGTGGCTGTAAGGTCGGAAGTGCAGTGAGCTGAGCCCGTACCCATCCATACGGCATCCGATAACGGACGACTCAGCATACTATGGAGCCACCTGACGGAGAGGTGGTGGCTGTAAGGTCGGAAGTCCAGTGAGCTGAGCCCGTACACATCCATAAGGAATCCGATAACGGACGACTAAGGATACTGAGGAGCTACCTGATGGAGAGGTGGTGTCTGTAAGGTCGGAAGTGCAGTGAGATGAGCCCGTACCCATCCATACGGCATCCGATAATGGATGACTCAGGATACTGTGGAGCTGCCTGATGGAGAGGTGGTGGCTGTAAGGTCGGAAGTGCAGTGAGCTGAGCCAGTACCCATGCATACAGCATCCCATAACGGACGACTCGGGATACTGAGGAGCTACCTGATGGAGAGGTGGTGGCTGAAAGGTCGGAAGTGCAGTGAGCTGAGCCCGTACCCATCAATACGGCATCCCATAACGAACGACTCAGAATACTGAGGAGCTACCTGATGGAGAGGTGGTGGGTGTAAGGTCGGAAGTGCAGTGAGCTGAGCCCGTACCCATCCATACTGCATACGATAACGGACGACTCAGGATACTATGGAGCTACCTGATGAAGAGGTGGTGGCTGTAAGGTCGGAAGTGCAGTGAGCTGAGCCCGTACCCATCCATACGGCATCCGATAACGGACGACTCAGGATACTGAGGAGCTACCTGATTGAGAGGTGGTGGCTGTAAGGTCGGAAGTGCAGTGAGCTGAGCAGGTACCCATCGATACGGCATCCGATAACGGACGACTCAGGATACTATGGAGCTACCTGACGGAGAGGTGGTGGCTATAAGGTGGGAAGTGCAGTGTGATGAGCCTCTACCCATCCATACGGCATTCGATAACGGACGACTCAGGATACTGAGGAGCTACCTGATGGAGAGGTGGTGGCTGTAAGGTCGGAAGTGCAGTGAGCTGAGCCCGTACCCATCCATACGGCAACCGATAACGGACGACTCAGGATACTATGGAGCTACCTGATGGAGAGGTGGTGGCTGTAAGGTCGGAAGTGAAGTGAGCTGAGCCCGTACGCATCCTTATGGCATCCGATAACGGACGACTCAGGATACTGAGCAACTACCTGATGGAGAGGTGGTGGCTGTAAGGTCGGAAGTGCAGTGAGCTGAGCACATACGCATCCATACGGCATCACATAACGGACGACTCAGGATACTGAGCAACTACCTGATGGAGAGGTGGTGGCTGTAAGGTCGGAAGTGCAGTGAGCTGAGCCCATACCCATCCATACGGCATCACATAACGGACGACTCAGGATAGTGAGGAGCTACCTGATGAAGAGGTGGTGGCCGTAAGGTCGGAAGTCCAGTGAGCTGAGCCCGTACCCATCCATACGGCATCCAATAATGGACGACTCAGGATACTGAGCAACTACCTGATGGAGAGGTGGTGGCTGTAAGGTCGGAAGTGCAGTGAGCTGAGCCCATACCCATCCATACGGCATCCAATAATGGACGACTCAGGATACTGAGCAACTACCCGATGGAGAGGTGGTGGCTGTAAGGTCGGAAGTGCAGTGAGCTGAGCCCGTACCCATCCATACAGCATCCCATAACGGACGACTCAGGATACTGAGCAACTACCCGATGGAGAGGTGGTGGCTGTAAGGTCGGAAGTGCAGTGAGCTGAGCACATACGCATCCATACGGCATCCGATAATGGACGACTCAGGATACTGAGCAACTACCTGATGGAGAGGTGGTGGCTGTAAGGTCGGAAGTGCAGTGAGCTGAGCCCATACCCATCCATACGGCATCACATAACGGACGACTCAGGATACTGAGGAGCTACCTGATGAAGAGGTGGTGGCTGTAAGGTCGGAAGTCCAGTGAGCTTAGCCCGTACCCATCCATACGGCATCCAATAATGGACGACTCAGGATACTGAGCAACTACCTGATGGAGAGGTGGTGGCCGTAAGGTCGGAAGTGCAGTGAGCTGAGCACATACCCATCCATACGGCATCCAATAATGGACGACTCAGGATACTGAGCAACTACCTGATGGAGAGGTGGTGGCTGTAAGGTCGGAAGTGCAGTGAGTTGAGCCCGTACCCATCCATACGGCATCCAATAATGGACGACTCAGGATACTGAGCAACTACCCGATGGAGATGTGGTGGCTGTAAGGTCGGAAGTGCAGTGAGCTGAGCCCGTACCCATCCATACAGCATCCCATAACGGACGACTCAGGATACTGAGCAACTACCCGATGGAGAGGTGGTGGCTGTAAGGTCGGAAGTGCAGTGAGCTGAGCACATATCCATCCATACGGCATCCCATAACGGACGACTCAGGATACTGAGGAGCTACCTGATGGAGAGGTGGTGGCTGTAAGGTCGGACGTGAAGTGAGATGAGCCCGTACCCATCCATATGGCATCCGATAACGGACGACTCAGGATACTATGGAGCTACCAGTCGGAGAGGTGGTGGCTGTAAGGTCGGAAGTGCAGTGAGCTGAGCCCATACCCATCCATACGGCATCACATAACGGACGACTCAGGATAGTGAGGAGCTACCTGATGAAGAGGTGGTGGCCGTAAGGTCGGAAGTCCAGTGAGCTGAGCCCGTACCCATCCATACGGCATCCAATAATGGACGGCTCAGGATACTGAGCAACTACCTGATGGAGAGGTGGTGGCTGTAAGGTCGGAAGTGCAGTGAGCTGAGCACATACCCATCCATACGGCATCCAATAATGGACGACTCAGGATACTGAGCAACTACCTGATGGAGAGGTGGTGGCTGTAAGGTCGGAAGTGCAGTGAGCTGAGCCCGTACCCATCCATACGGCATCCAATAATGGACGACTCAGGATACTGAGCAACTACCTGATGGAGAGGTGGTGGCTGTAAGGTCGGAAGTGCAGTGAGCTGAGCCCGTACCCATCCATACAGCATCCCATAACGGACGACTCAGGATACTGAGCAACTACCTGATTGAGAGGTGATGGCTGTAAGGTCGGAAGTGCAGTGAGCTGAGCACATACCCATCCATACGGCATCCCATAACGGACGACTCAGGGTACTGAGGAGCTACCTGATGGAGAGGTGGTTGCTGTAAGGTCGGAAGTGCAGTGAGCTGAGCCCGTACCCATCCGTACAGCATCCCATAACGGACGACTCAGGATACTGAGGAGCTACCTGATGGAGAGGTGGTGGCAGTAAGGTCGGAAGTGCAGTGAAGTGAGCCCGTAATCATCCATACAGCATCCGATAACGGACGACTCAGGATACTGAGGAGCTACCTGATGGAGAGGTGGTGGCTGTAAGGTCGAAAGTGCAGTGAGCTGAGTCCGTACCCATCGATACGGCATCCGATAACGGACGACTCAGGATACTGAGGAGCTACCTGATGGAGAGGTGGTGGCTGTAAGGTCGAAAGTGCAGTGAGCTGAGTCCGTACCCATCGATACGGCATCCGATAACGGACGACTCAGGAGACTATGGAGCTACCTGACGGAGAGGTGGTAGCTGTAAGGTCGGAAGTGCAGTGAGCTGAGCCCATACCCATCCATACGGCATCACATAACGGACGACTCAGGATACTGAGGAGCTACCTGATGGAGAGGTGGTGGCTGTAAGGTCGGAAGTGCAGTGAGGTGAGCCCGTACCCATCCATACAGCATCCCATAACGGACGACTCAGGATACTGAGGAGCTACCTGATGGAGAGGTGGTGGCAGTAAGGTCGGAAGTGCAGTGAGGTGAGCCCGTACCCATCCATACAGCATCCGATAACGGACGACTCAGGATACTGAGGAGCTACCTGATGGAGAGGTGGTGGCTGTAAGGTCGGAAGTGCAGTGAGCTGAGCCCATACCCATCCATACGGCATCACATAACGGACGACTCAGGATACTGAGGAGCTACCTGATGGAGAGGTGGTGGCTGTAAGGTCGGAAGTGTAGCGAGCTGAGTCCGTACCCATCAATACAGCATCCCATAACGGACGACTCAGGATACTGAGGAGCTACCTGATGGAGAGTTGGTGGCTGTAAGGTCGAAAGTGCAGTGAGCTGAGTCCGTACCCATCGATACGGCATCCGATAACGGACGACTCAGGATACTATGGAGCTACCTGACGGAGAGGTGGTGGCTGTAAGGTCGGAAGTGCAGTGAGATGAGCCCGTACCCATCCATACGGCATCCGATAACGGACGACTCAGGATACTGAGGAGCTACCTGATGGAGAGGTGGTGGCTGTAAGGTCGGAAGTGCAGTGAGCTGAGCCCATACCCATCCATACGGCATCACATAACGGACGACTCAGGATACTGAGGAGCTACCTGATGGAGAGGTGGTGGCTGTAAGGTCGGAAGTGCAGTGAGCTGAGAACATACCCATCCATACGGCATCCCATAACGGACAACTCAGGATACTGAGGAGCTACCTGATGGACAGATGGTGGCTGTAAGGTCGGAAGTCCAGTGAGCTGAGCCCGTACCCATCCATAAGGAATCCGATAACGGACGACTAAGGATACTGAGGAGCTACCTGATGGAGAGGTGGTGGCTGTAAGGTCGGAAGTGCAGTGAGCTGAGCCCGTACCCATCCATACGGCATCCGATAACGGACGACTCAGCATACTGTGGAGCCACCTGACGGAGAGGTGGTGGTTGTAAGGTCGGAAATGCACGAGCTGAGCCCGTACACATCCATAAGGAAACCGATAACGGGCGACTAAGGATACTGAGGAGCTACCTGATGGAGAGGTGGTGTCTGTAAGGTCGGAAGTGCAGTGAGATGAGCCCGTACCCATCCATACGGCATCCGATAATGGATGACTCAGGATACTGAGGAGCTGCCTGATGGAGAGGTGGTGGCTGTAAGGTCGGAAGTGCAGTGAGCTGAGCCAGTACCCATGCATACAGCATCCCATAACGGACGACTCAGGATACTGAGGAGCTACCTGATGGAGAGGTGGTGGCTGAAAGGTCGGAAGTGCAGTGAGCTGAGCCCGTACCCATCAATACGGCATCCCATAACGAACGACTCAGGATACTGAGGAGCTACCTGATGGAGAGGTGGTGGGTGTAAGGTCGGAAGTGCAGTGAGCTGAGCCCGTACCCATCCATACTGCATACGATAACGGACGACTCAGGATACTATGGAGCTACCTGATGAAGAGGTGGTGGCTGTAAGGTCGGAAGTGCAGTGAGCTGAGCCCGTACCCATCCATACGGCATCCGATAACGGACGACTCAGGATACTATGGAGCTACCTGATGGAGAGGTGGTGGCTGTAAGGTCGGAAGTGAAGTGAGCTGAGCCCGTACGCATCCTTATGGCATCCGATAACGGACGACTCAGGATACTGAGCAACTACCTGATGGAGAGGTGGTGGCTGTAAGGTCGGAAGTGCAGTGAGCTGAGCACATACGCATCCATACGGCATCCGACGACTCAGGATACTGAGCAACTACCTGATGGAGAGGTGGTGGCTGTAAGGTCGGAAGTGCAGTGAGCTGAGCCCATACCCATCCATACGGCATCACATAACGGACGACTCAGGATAGTGAGGAGCTACCTGATGAAGAGGTGGTGGCCGTAAGGTCGGAAGTCCAGTGAGCTGAGCCCGTACCCATCCATACGGCATCCAATAATGGACGACTCAGGATACTGAGCAACTACCTGATGGAGAGGTGGTGGCTGTAAGGTCGGAAGTGCAGTGAGCTGAGCACATACCCATCCATACGGCATCCAATAATGGACGACTCAGGATACTGAGCAACTACCTGATGGTGAGGTGGTGGCTGTAAGGTCGGAAGTGCAGTGAGCTGAGCCCGTACCCATCCATACGGCATCCAATAATGGACGACTCAGGATACTGAGCAACTACCTGATGGAGAGGTGGTGGCTGTAAGGTCGGAAGTGCAGTGAGCTGAGCCCATACCCATCCATACGGCATCCAATAATGGACGACTCAGGATACTGAGCAACTACCTGATGGAGAGGTGGTGGCTGTAAAGTCGGAAGTGCAGTGAGCTGAGCCCGTACCCATCCATACAGCATCCCATAACGGACGACTCAGGATACTGGGCAACTACCCGATGGGGAGGTGGTGGCTGTAAGGTCGGAAGTGCAGTGAGCTGAGCCCGTACCCATCCATACAGCATCCCATAACGGACGACTCAGGATACTGAGCAACTACCCGATGGAGAGGTGGTGGCTGTAAGGTCGGAAGTGCAGTGAGCTGAGCACATACGCATCCATACGGCATCCGATAACGGACGACTCAGGATACTGAGCAACTACCTGATGGAGAGGTGGTGGCTGTAAGGTCGGAAGTGCAG
This sequence comes from Schistocerca nitens, assembly GCF_023898315.1. NCBI lineage: Eukaryota > Metazoa > Arthropoda > Insecta > Orthoptera > Acrididae > Schistocerca > Schistocerca nitens. The sequence goes on along the minus strand of NC_064621.1, from coordinate 18,452,363 downwards.
TGAGCTGAGCCCATACCCATCCATACGGCATCACATAACGGACGACTCAGGATAGTGAGGAGCTACCTGATGAAGAGGTGGTGGCCGTAAGGTCGGAAGTCCAGTGAGCTGAGCCCGTACCCATCCATACGGCATCCAATAATGGACGACTCAGGATACTGAGCAACTACCTGATGGAGAGGTGGTGGCTGTAAGGTCGGAAGTGCAGTGAGCTGAGCACATACCCATCCATACGGCATCCAATAATGGACGACTCAGGATACTGAGCAACTACCTGATGGAGAGGTGGTGGCTGTAAGGTCGGAAGTGCAGTGAGCTGAGCCCGTACCCATCCATACGGCATCCAATAATGGACGACTCAGGATACTGAGCAACTACCTGATGGAGAGGTGGTGGCTGTAAGGTCGGAAGTGCAGTGAGCTGAGCCCGTACCCATCCATACTGCATCCCATAACGGACGACTCAGGATACTGAGCAACTACCTGATGGAGAGGTGATGGCTGTAAGGTCGGAAGTGCAGTGAGCTGAGCACATACCCATCCATACGGCATCCCATAACGGACGACTCAGGATACTGAGGAGCTACCTGATGGAGAGGTGGTGGCTGTAAGGTCGGAAGTGCAGTGAGCTTAGCCCGTACCCATCCATACGGCATCCGATAACGGACGATTCAGCATACTATGGAGCCACCTGACGGAGAGGTGGTGGCTGTAAGGTCGGAAGTGCAGTGAGCTGAGCACATACCCATCCATACGGCATCCAATAAAGGACGACTCAGGATACTGAGGAGCTACCTGATGGAGAGGTGGTGGCTGTAAGGTCGGAAGTGCAGTGAGATGAGCCCGTACCCATCCATACGGCATCCGATAATGGATGACTCAGGATACTGAGGAGCTGCCTGATGGAGAGGTGGTGGCTGTAAGGTCGGAAGTGCAGTGAGCTGAGCCAGTACCCATGCATACAGCATCCCATAACGGACGACTCAGGATACTGAGGAGCTACCTGATGGAGAGGTGGTGGCTGTAAGGTCGGAAGTGCAGTGAGCTGAGCCCGTACCCATCAATACGGCATCCCATAACGAACGACTCAGGATACTGAGGAGCTACCTGATGGAGAGGTGGTGGGTGTAAGGTCGGAAGTGCAGTGAGCTGAGCCCGTACCCATCCATACTGCATACGATAACGGACGACTCAGGATACTATGGAGCTACCTCATGAAGAGGTGGTGGCTGTAAGGTCGGATGTGCAGTGAGCTGAGCCCGTACCCATCCATACGGCATCCGATAACGGACGACTCAGGATACTGAGGAGCTACCTGATGGAGAGGTGGTGGCTGTAAGGTCGGAAGTGCAGTGAGCTGAGCCCGTACCCATCCATACGGCATCCGATAACGGACGACTCAGGATACTATCGAGCTACCTGATGGAGGGGCGGTGGCTGTAAGGTCGGAAATGCAATGAGCTGAGCCCGTACCCATCCATACAGCACCCCATAACGGACGACTCAGGATACTGAGGAGCTACCTGATGGAGAGGTGGTGGCTGTAAGGTCGGAAGTGAAGTGAGATGAGCCCGTACCCATCCATACGGCATCCGATAACGGACGACTCAGGATACTATGGAGCTACCTGATGGAGAGGTGGCGGGTGTAAGGTCGGAAGTGCAGTAGCTGAGCCAGTACCCATCCATACGGCATCCGATAACGGACGACTCAGGATACTATGGAGCTACCTGATGGAGAGGTGGTGACTGCAAGGTCGGAAGTGCAGTGAGCTGAGCCCGTACGCATCCTTATGGCATCCGATAACGGACGACTCAGGATACTGAGCAACTACCTGATGGAGAGGTGGTGGCTGTAAGGTCGGAAGTGCAGTGAGCTGAGCACATACGCATCCATACGGCATCCGATAACGGACGACTCAGAATACTGAGCAACTACCTGATGGTGAGGTGGTGGCTGTAAGGTCGGAAGTGCAGAGAGCTGAGCACATGCCCATCCATACGGCATCCGATAACGGACGACTCAGGATACTGAGGAGCTACCTGATGAAGAGGTGGTGGCTGTAAGGTCGGAAGGTCAGTGAGATGAGCCCGTTCCCATCCATACGGCATCCAATAATGGACGACTCAGGATACTGAGTAGCTACCTCATGGAGAGGTGGTGGCTGTAAGGTCGGAAGTGAAGTGAGATGAGCCCGTACCCATCCATATGGCATCCGATAACGGACGACTCAGGATACTATGGAGCTACCAGACGGAGAGGTGGTGGCTGTAATGTCGGAAGTGCAGTGAGCTGAGCCCGTACCCATCCATACGGCATCTGTTAACGGACGACTCAGGATAATATGGGGCTACCTGACGGATAGGTGGTGGCTGTTAGGTCGGAAGGTCAGTGAGATGAGCCCGTACCCATCCATACGGCATCCGATAACGGACGACTCAGGATACTATGGAGCTACCTGATGGAGAGGTGGTGACTGTAAGGTCGGAAGTGAAGTGAGCTGAGCCCGTACCCATCCATACGGCATCCGATAACGGACGACTCAGGATACTGAGCAACTACCTGATGGAGAGGTGGTGGCTGTAAGGTCGGAAGTGCAGTGAGCTGAGCACATACCCATCCATACGGCATCCGATAACGGACGACTCAGGATACTGAGCAACTACCTGATGGAGAGGTGGTGGCTGTAAGGTCGGAAGTGCAGAGAGGTGAGCACATGCCCATCCATATGGCATCCGATAACGGGCGACTCAGGATACTGAGCAACTACCTGATGGAGAGGTGGTGGCTGTAAGGTCGGAAGTGCAGTGAGCTGAGCACATACCCATCCATACGGCATCCCATAACGGACGACTCAGGATAGTGAGAAGCTACCTGATGAAGAGGTGGTGGCTGTAAGGTTGGAAGGTCAGTGAGATGAGCCCGTACCCATCCATACGGCATCCGATAACGGACGACTCAAGATACTGAGGAGCTACCTGATGGAGAGGTGGTGGCTGTAAGGTCGGAAGTGAAGTGAGATGAGCCCGTACCCATCCATATGGCATCCGATAACGGACGACTCAGGATACTATGGAGCTACCTGACGGAGAGGTGGTGACTGTAAGGTCGGAAGTGCAGTGAGCTGAGCCCGTACCCATCCATACGGCATCCGATAACGGACGACTCAGGATAATATGGAGCTACCTGACGGAGAGCTGGTGGCTGTAAGGTGGGAAGGTCAGTGAGATGAGCCCGTACCCATCCATACGGCATCCGATTACGGACAGGATACTGAGGAGCTACCTGATGGAGAGGTGGTGGCTGTGAGGTCGGAAGTGCAGTGAGCTGAGCCCGTACCCATCCATACGGCGTCCGATAACGGACGACTCAGGATACTATGGAGCTACCTGACGGAGAGGTGGTGGCTGTAAGGTGGGAAGTGCAGTGTGATGAGCCTGTAACCATCCATACGTCATTCGATAACGGACGACTCAGGATACTGAGGAGCTACCTGATGGAGAGGTGGTGGCTGTAAGGTCGGAAGTGCAGCGAGCTGAGCCCATACCCATCCATACGGCATCCGATAATGGACGACTCAGGATACTATGGAGCTACCTGACGGAGAGGTGGTGGCTGTAAGGTGGCAAGTGCAGTGTGATGAGCCTCTACCCAGCCATACGGCATTCGATAACGGACGACTCAGGATACTGAGGAGCTACCTGATGGAGAGGTGGTGGCTGTGAGGTCGGAAGTGCAGTGGGCTGAGCCCGTACCCATCCATACGGCATCCGATAATGGACGACTCAGGATACTATGGAGCTACCTGACGGAGAGGTGGTGGCTGTAAGGTGGCAAGTGCAGTGTGATGAGCCTCTACCCAGCCATACGGCATTCGATAACGGACGACTCAGGATACTGAGGAGCTACCTGATGGAGAGGTGGTGGCTGTTAGGTCGGAAGTGCAGTGAGCTGAGCCCGTACCCATCCATACGGCATCCGATAACGGACGACTCAGGATACTGAGGAGCTACCTGTTGAAGAGGTGGTGGCTGTAAGGTCGGAAGTGCAGTGAGATGAGCCCGTACCCATCCATACAGCATCCGATAACGGACGACTCAGGATACTGAGGAGCTACCTGATGAAGAGGTGGTGGGTGTAAGGTCGGAAGTGCAGTGAGCTGAGCCCGCACCCATCCATACGGCATCTGATAATGGACGACTCAGGATACTGAGGAGCTACCTGATGGAGAGGTGGTGGCTGTAAGGTCGGAAGTGCAGTGAACTGAGCCCGTACCCATCCATACGGCATCCGATAACGGACGACTCAGGATACTGACGAGCTACCTGATGAAGAGGTGGTGGGTGTAAGGTCGGAAGTGCAGTGAACTGAGCCCGTACCCATCCATACGGCGTCCGATAACGGACGACTCAGGATACTATGGAGCTACCTGACGGAGAGGTGGTGGCTGTAAGGTCGGAAGTGCAGTGTGATGAGCCTCTACCCATCCATACGGCATTCGATAACGGACGACTCAGGATACTGAGGAGCTACCTGAAGGAGAGATGGTGGCTTTACGGTCGGAAGCGCCGTGAGCTGAGCCCATACCCATCCATACAGCATCCCATAACGGACGACTTAGGATACTGAGGAGCTACCTGTTGGAGAGGTGGTGGCTGTAAGGTCGGAAGTGCAGTGAGATGAGCCCGTACCCATCCATACAGCATCCGATAACGGACGACTCAGGATACTGAGGAGCTACCTGATGAAGAGGTGGTGGGTGTAAGGTCGGAAGTGCAGTGAGCTGAGCCCGCACCCATCCATACGGCATCTGATAATAGACGACTCAGGATACTGAGGAGCTACCTGAAGGAGAGGTGGTGGCTCTAAGGTCGGAAGTGCAGTGAACTGAGCCCGTACCCATCCATACGGCATCCGATAACGGACGACTCAGGATACTGAGGAGCTACCTGATGGAGAGGTGGTGGCTGTAAGGTCGGAAGTGCAGTGAGCTGAGCCCATACCCATCCATACAGCATCCCATAACGGACGACTCAGGATACTGAGGAGCTACCTGTTGGAGAGGTGGTGGCTGTAAGGTCGGAAGTGCAGTGAGATGAGCCCGTACCCATCCATACGGCATCCGATAACGGACGACTCAGGATACTGAGGAGCTACCTGTTGGAGAGGTGGTGGCTGTAAGGTCGGAAGTGCAGTGAGCTGAGCCCATACCCATCCATACAGCATCCGATAACGGACGACTCAGGATTCTGAGGAGATACCTGATGAAGAGGTGGTGGGTGTAAGGTCGGAAGTGCAGTGAACTGAGCCCGTACCCATCCATACGGCATCCGATAACGGACAACTCAGGATACTGAGGAGCTACCTGATGAAGAGGTGGTGGGTGTAAGGTCGGAAGTGCAGTGAGCTGAGCCCGCACCGATCCATACGGCATCTGATAATGGACGACTCAGGATACTGAGGAGCTACCTGATGAAGAGGTGGTGGCTGTAAGGTCGGAAGTGGAGTGAACTGTGCCCGTACCCATCCATACGGCATCCGATAACGGACGACTCAGGATACTGAGGAGCTACCTGTTGGAGAGGTGGTGGCTGTAAGGTCGGAAGTGCAGTGGGCTGAGCCCGTACCCATCCATACGGCATCCGATAATGGACGACTCAGGATAGTATGGAGCTACCTGACGGAGAGGTGGTGGCTGTAAGGTCGGAAGTGCAGTGAACTGAGCCCGTACCCATCCATACGGCATCCGATAACGGACGACTCAGGATACTGAGGAGCTACCTGTTGGAGAGGTGGTGGCTGTAAGGTCGGAAGTGCAGTGAGATGAGCCCGTACCCATCCATACAGCATCCGATAACGGACGACTCAGGATACTGAGGAGCTACCTGATGAAGAGGTGGTGGGTGTAAGGTCGGAAGTGCAGTGAGCTGAGCCCGCACCCATCCATACGGCATCTGATAATGGACGACTCAGGATACTGAGGTGCTACCTGATGGAGAGGTGGTGGCTGTAAGGTCGGAAGTGCAGTGAGCTGAGCCCGTTCCCATCCATACGGCGTCCAATAACGGACGACTCAGGATACTATGGTGCTACATGATGGAGAGGTGGTGGCTGTAAGGTGGGAAGTGCAGTGTGATGAGCCTGTACCAATCCATACGGTATTCGATAACGGACGACTCAGAATACTGAGGAGCTACCTGATGGAGAGGTGGTGGCTGTAAGGTCGGAAGTGCAGTGGGCTGAGCCCGTACCCATCCATACGGCATCCGATAACGGACGACTCAGGATAGTATGGAGCTACCTGACGGAGAGGTGGTGGCTGTAAGGTCGGAAGTGCAGTGAACTGAGCCCGTACCCATCCATACGGCATCCGATAACGGACGACTCAGGATACTGAGGAGCTACCTGTTGGAGAGGTGGTGGCTGTAAGGTCGGAAGTGCAGTGAGATGAGCCCGTACCCATCCATACAGCATCCGATAACGGACGACTCAGGATACTGAGGAGCTACTTGATGAAGAGGTGGTGGGTGTAAGGTCGGAAGTGCAGTGAGCTGAGCCCGCACCCATCCATACGGCATCTGATAATGGACGACTCAGGATACTGAGGAGCTACCTGATGGAGAGGTGGTGGCTGTAAGGTCGGAAGTGCAGTGAGCTGAGCCCGTTCCCATCCATACGGCGTCCAATAACGGACGACTCAGGATACTATGGTGCTACCTGATGGAGAGGTGGTGGCTGTAAGGTGGGAAGTGCAGTGTGATGAGCCTGTACCAATCCATACGGTATTCGATAACGGACGACTCAGAATACTGAGGAGCTACCTGATGGAGAGGTGGTGGCTGTAAGGTGGGAAGTGCAGTGTGATGAGCCTCTACCCATCCATACGGCATTCGATAACGGACGACTCAGAATACTGAGGAGCTACCTGATGGAGAGGTGGTGGCTGTAAGGTCGGAAGTGCAGTGAACTGAGCCCGTACCCATCCATACGGCGTCCGATAACGGACGACTCAGGATACTATGGAGCTACCTGACGGAGAGGTGGTGGCTGTAAGGTCGGAAGTGCAGTGTGATGAGCCTCTACCCAGCCATACGGCATTCGATAACGGACGACTCAGGATACTGAGGAGCTACCTGAAGGAGAGATGGTGGCTTTAAGGTCGGAAGCGCCGTGAGCTGAGCCCGTACCCATCCATGCGGCATCCGAAAACGGACGACTCAGGATACTATGGAGCTACCTGACGGAGAGGTGGTGGCTGTAAGACGGGAAGTGCAGTGAGCTGAGCCTGTACCCATCCATACGGCATCCGATAACGGACGACTCAGGATACTGAGGAGCTATCTGATGGAGAGGTGGTGGCTGTAAGGTCGGAACTGCAGTGAGATGAGCCCGTACCCATCCATACGGCATCCGATAACGAACGACTCAGGATACTATGGAGCTACCTGAAGGAGAGATGGTGGCTGTAAGGTCGGAAGTGCAGTGTGATGAGCCTCTACCCATCCATACGGCATTCGATAACGGACGACTCAGAATACTGAGGAGCTACCTGATGGAGAGGTGGTGGCTGTAAGGTCGGAAGTGCAGTGAACTGAGCCCGTACCCATCCATACGGCATCCGATAACGGACGACTCAGGATACTATGGAGCTACCTGACGGAGAGGTGGTGGCTGTAAGGTCGGAAGTGCAGTGTGATGAGCCTCTACCCAGCCATACTGCATTCGATAACGGACGACTCAGGATACTGAGGAGCTACCTGAAGGAGAGATGGTGGCTTTAAGGTCGGAAGCGCCGTGAGCTGAGCCCGTACCCATCCATGCGGCATCCGATAATGGACGACTCAGGATACTATGGAGCTACCTGACGGAGAAGTGGTGGCTGTAAGACGGGAAGTGCAGTGTGATGAGCCTGTACCCATCCATACGGCATCCGATAACGGACGACTCAGGATACTGAGGAGCTACCTGATGGAGAGGTGGTGGCTGTAAGGTCGGAACTGCAGTGAGATGAGCCCGTACCCATCCATACGGCATCCGATAACGAACGACTCAGGATGCCGTTGCCGCGGCAGTGGCAGTTGGTTTGCTAACCGTGGTCTTCGGAGCCTGCTGAACACGCGCTTTCTCTCTTTCCTTTTTCCTCACAGCCTTCTCGCAAAGTCGGGCGCACGATTGCGAGAGTAGAGGGAGAGCGAGAGCCTGCCTGAGCCTGTGTGTGCGAGTGAGGTGCCGTGTAACACAGTAGTTTCGGTGATTAAGGCGGCCGACGGCGACGGAGTGTGCGGCTATCGCGAAATGTCCGCTCGCCGCCTGCCGGCCACGTTAATTACAACCGCATTTCAGCGGCACATCCGGCTTTAATAACAGACGTCTGGCAGAGAACTCCTTCAGAAATTATACTCGCTAAGGCGCAGATTGTGGCACGTCCCGCGACGTAGCCAGATCAATGGGAGCCGCTGCGGATGCAGCGATTAACGCCTTCTTCCCAGCAGATACTCCGTGCCGGCAGAGGCAGCACGAGTGAGTAGCGCGGAGCTGCGGCCGAGGCAGGCGGCCGCGGCGGCGTCTGCTACCGTTGTGTGACATTATGAGACATAACAATGTAAGGTGGCTGTCCTCTTACAAGCGCACACCGGTCGCTGTGGAGGGCTGCGGTACCAGGCGCGGTACGTGCAGCCGGTAAGTGCGAGGCGCGACACAATGATGGAGAGTCGCCATCGTGCTCCGACGTGCCCACGACCACACCAGTGCTGGCGGCTGTGTACCACTCGTACTCAAATAACATGGCGCAGGATCAGTCATCGTAGAAATACCCCAGCTGGCAGGCACCAGAGACGAATCCCACGTCTTATCAGAGGCAATCGGTGGGAGTTGCTGCTGTCATTGAAAAGCAGTGTTAGAAAACTGCTTCGTAAACAGAAAGAGCTCCATCACAGATTCGAGAGAGGCCAAAACCTAGCATGCAGACACAAGTAGAACTGAGCGAAAATGAGCGTAATGAGAGCAGCGAGAGAAGCGTGCTCTGACTTTCAAATTAAAATTTTATCAACTGATCTGACTAAAAACCGTTAGAGGTTTTGATGTTTACATAATGTAACTAAGCGGAAGATCGCAACTCGGTCCTCCTTTAAATTATAGTACAAACGTCGAAATGACAGATAGAGAAGCGATCGCGGAGCAGAAAAGCAACTACAGTCGCTTATTAGCGAAAAGACGTCAGAACCAGATCAGATACGTTGCAACATTCTACAAAGATCATGCGGAAGTAGCTTCCTCTCCTTCTAACAGCAGTTTTTCGTAGTTCACTGGAGCAACGAAGGGTGCCTAGCGACTGGAATAAAGCGTAGGATTTTATTTTTTCCAAGTACGCTCGTAGTGCGGCCGCACGGTGTGATTTCGCTGTGTATCAAGTTCCACTCAAGTTGCGGTAATCTCTTCTCTCGGGAAATTTAGTTATTTAAAATGTCACGAAAAGTTCTGAAATTGACACCGTGCATTGAATTGAACTCTCTTCCATATTTTACGGCCCTTCTCTAACATTTTGGTACGAAATATTACAATCTTAATAATTTTCATAGGAGCACCTGTCAAGAGGTCTGATCACAGTGAAATCCAACCCCCGACTCTGCTCATCTCTCTACACAAAAGAAATTTCTAGTTCCCAAAATAAGCGCGAATTTGCTGGTTTGGCAGAGAAACATCACAACCAATCGGAAAGCTGCACCAAACTCGCGCTTATATACAGAACGAATGAAAATTTGTCACGGAATCAGAACAGCAAATTACCATAAATAAATTTTGAAAACCCACAAGTATAAAATTAACTCCCACGTAGCAAAATTATTTTACCGAAAACATAATCTCATTTCTCCAGTACCATAAACTGACGAAACAATTTGTAACAAATTCCACATTACGAATGACTATCAGCCACGTCATTCTCGAGAATTCCACACGAGACCAGCTACTGCAGTGTATGGTACACTGAAGCGCCAGAGAAACTGCTGTCGTCGTGCGTATTCAAACACAGAGATATGTCAACAGGCAGACACGGAGCTCCGGTCGGCAGCGCCTATGTAAGGCAAAAAATGTCTGTTGCAGTTGTTAGATCCGTTACTGCTGCCATAAAGGCAGGTTATCAAGATTTACGTGAGTCTGAACGTGGTGTTATGGTCGGCGCACGAGCGTCGGGAAACAGCTTCTCCGAGGTAGCGATGAAGCGGAGATTTTCCCTTACGACCATTTCACGAGTGTACCGTTAATATGAGGAATCCGGTAAATCATCAAATCTCCGACGTCACTGCTGCCGGAAAAAGATCCTGCAAGAACGGGACCAACGACGACCGAAGGGAATCGTTCATTGTGACAGAAGTGCAACCCTTCAGCAAATAGCTGCAGATTTCAATTCTGGGCTATCAAAAAGAATCACTGTACGAACCATTCAACGACTCATCATCGATATGTGCGTTCGGAGCCGAAGGCACACTCGTGCATGCTTGATGACTGCACGACACAAACTTTTACGCCTCGGCTGTGCCCGTCAACACCGACATTGCACTGTTGATGACTGGAAATATGTTGTCTAGTCGGGCGAATCTCGTCTCAAATTGTATCGAGCGGTGGACGTGTATGGATATGGAAACAACGTCATGAATTCATGAACCGTGCATGTCAGCAGGAGACTGTTCAAGTTGGTGGAGGCTCTATAATGTTGTGGGGCTTGTGCAGTTGGAGTGATATGAGACCCCTCATGCGTCTAGATACGACTGACAGGTGACGCGAACGTAATCATCCTATCTGATCATCTGCATCCATTGGTAACAATTGTACATTCCGATTGACTTGGACAGTTCCAGCAGGACAATGGGAAACCCGACACGTCCAGAAATGCTACAGAGTGTCTCCAGGAACACTCTTCTGAGTTTAAACACTTCCGCTGGCCACCAAACTACCCAGACAAGAACATTATTGGGCATATTGCATCTTGGTGTTCAGAAGAATCTCCAACGCCTCGCACTCTTGCAGATTTACGGACAGCTCTGCAGATTTAGTGGTGTCAATTCCCTCCAGCACTACTTCAGACATTAGTGTAGTCCATGTCACGTCATGTTGCGGCACTTTGGCGTGCTCGTGGGCGCTGTAGACGATATTAGGCAGATCTACCAGTTTCTTTGGCTCTTCAGTATATAAAATCTTTACATAAAACGTTATTTCACATTCACAACTTCATCCTATGTCACAGATAAGCGCAGTTACAATAGTAATTGATAAACAATTAGAAAATTAAAGAGGCTGAACTGCAAGTAAAAATAACTGCAATTTGACTGCAGCCCAGCAGCAGCCAGCTAGTGACCTCTACCAGATCGTTAGTAAACTACATAGACTCGAGTATCCGGCTCCACCTGCCTTGCGCGTGACTCATACTACACTCCTGTTCACGTATGTCCGCTCTCAATAGGCACGATGTAAGGCGCTACACCTAATAGGACAGATGTACATAACTATAGGCGTATATGGGTGACATCAATCTGTTGCAGAATTATAGCACACGTTTTCTGCTCGAGATTCATGACGTTTTTGGAGAAAGAAAATCTCCTTTATAAAAATCACCACTGGTTCTGCAATCACAGATCTTGCGAAACTCAGCTGGCTCTGCTCTTTTATGAGATCCGTAGCTCTGTAGACAATGGCGCTCTGGTTGACATCGTGTTCCTTGACTCCAGGAAGACATTTGACGCCGTACAGCACTGTCGTTTGGTGAAAAAAAACAATACGAGCTTACCGAGTATCGGGCCAGTTTGCGACTGCATTCGAGACTTCCTTGCATGATACAGAACTCGACAAGTGGCTCTTAACGGAACAGTATCGACAGATGTAAATGTAATTTCCGGAATACCCCAAGGAAGTGTGACAGGACCGTTACTGTTTACCATATATATAGATGACCTAGCAGAAAACGTCGGATGCTCTTTTACCACTGGTCGCGGATAATGCGGCCGTCTATAACGAAGTAGCAACGCCAGAAGACAGTATCGATTTGCAGAATGACACGCAGAGGATTGGTGAATGATGTGGACTCTGGCAGTGAACCCTGGACGTAAATGAATGTATCGTCTTTCGCATACACAGGAAAAGAAATCCACTACTGCACAAGTGCACTATTGATGAGAAATTGCTGGAAACAGTATGTACCGTAAAATATCTATGAGTGACTATCCAGTGCGACCTTAAGTGCAATGACCACATAAAATAAACAGTAGGAAAAGCTGGGATAAATAGGAAAAATTTTAAGGAAATGTAGCTTATTCACGAAGGAAGTGGCTTACAAGATGCTTGTTCGAACGATTCTTGGGTATTGTTCATCAGTATTGGATCCTTACCAGATAGGGGTGATAGAGATGGAGAAGACCAAAGGAAGAACGAAGTTTCGTCACGGGATCGTGGAGTCCGCGAGAGAGCGTTCTCGAGATGCTCAACATACTCCAATGGCAGACGCTACATGAGAGGCGTTGCGCATCACAGGGGCACTTACCACTGAAAGAGTCGGGAAACATATTAGCTGCAACCTCAACATCTCAAGAAATGACCACAACGAGACATTTCGACAATTAGATCTAAATCAGAGGGTTACCGACAACCATTTCCCCAAGCGCCATTCGCGAGCGGGACGGGGTAGGAGGGATAAGTTGATGGTGCCAGAGGTGGTTCGCGGAGCACCGACGTAGATGTAGATGCAGGTGAACGCGGGTCTATCACGAAGGGCACTGCATGCAACGGGGGTTAGCAGCATTTGGAGACGGGTACATTGCTGCGGCACATATGCCTGCGCGTTTAAAACGGGCCAGACAACACAGATTGGGTAGTAGGTGATTGGAGGCGCTAAGTGTGGTCCACTAACTCACGGCTTTGCCTCTTTTCAAATGATGCAAGGCGTCGATGCATCGTCGTCCGAATGAGGGTTTAAACCGGCAGTGTGTGGAGAGTGTAGTTAAAGACGGATGGGGTTCTGTGACGTTTTTGAGCTTACTTTTCGTTCCTTGACTTAGTCCCTCTAATTCAGGTTACTGCTAACATGAAGCAGGACGTTGTTACAAGATTCTCTGTGATGAAGTTGCCTTTCGTCTTCATCCCCGTGATGAGTATGCTGCGAAAGACGGCAAATTCCGTGTCCACACGTCTGCACGCGTGAGTTGCTGGTTTAGCGAACGCGCAGGCACCATGTCGCTCGCCGGCCGTCGTGGCCGTGCGGTTCTAGGCACTTCAGTCCGGAACCGCGTGACTGCTACGGTCGCAGGTTCGAATCCTGCCTCGGGCATGGATGTATGTGATGTCCTTAGATTAGTTAGGTTTAAGTAGTTCTAAGTTCTAGGGGACTGATGACCTCAGATATTGAGTCCCATAGTGCTCAGAGCCATTTGAACCATTTGAACCATGTCGCTCCTCGAGTGGCTCGCTAAATCAGTCTATCTCAATTCCACGCAAAATAGGACTACTCGGAAAGGTAGGTAAAACTCAGCAGATAAAAAGCCTAGAATTAGCTCCATGAATGACTTCAGCTGGATCCGGGACAGTTCGAGCAACGTATGCACTCAGCCAAACGGAGGCTGTCATTAGATCGAGAGACGGCATCGTACGTCATTATCGAGATGTTTCCTCGGACTGACAAACTTTTTGTACACTGTCCTTACTGAGTGTAGGTCACTACCGTTTGTGGAAAATGCATCAGCGAGAAGAAAACGCACGAATTCAATTAATTTAATACCACAGGTTAGGTATATGACAAGTAACAAATGATTACCTTTTCAAATCTGTACATGTCCTTGAGCCCTACTATTCAGTATGTCATCTGGAGACCATGGTCTGCAATTAGAGCTGCTATACGTCGTAGCATTGAATCAATAAGGTTCCGAATGTGTTCCTCTGGGATTTCCCTCCACGCAGTTTGTGTCCGAGCCCGCAAATCCGTGACACCAGTCACTGAAAGACCGTGACGCACCAGGTTCCGACCAGCCATATCCCAGACGTGTTCGATAGGTACATGTCTGGCGCACGTGCAGGCCAGGGAAACAATGGTACCCGTCGCTCTTCGAAGGTCTTTACATTCCTCGCAGTATGTGTCCGGGCATTGTCCTCTTGGAACCGGTTGCTGTTCTAAGTGCCCGCAATACGTACGAGGCAAGATCGGTTGATGTAACCAATGGCGCCCCAAACCTTCACACCTGGGATGGGTGTTTGTCCGCTATGCCGTTCCAGGTTGCGCTCACCACGGTACCGCCGGACACGTATGCGACTATCACTGTTGGACCCGTTGAAGCGAAACTCATCCAAAAACTTTACATGTTGCGACTCAGCACCCCAGTGACGGTGTTCACGTATCCATTGCAGTCGGAGCTTGTGGTTTATGGACAATAGAAACCGACGCAATGGCATGCGTGCAACCAGTAGAGCCTGTAGCAGACGGCGACGAACCGTCGATGCATACTTCACACCTGTTGCAGCGTTCCGGCGACGACCCGACACTGCGGATGATGCTGTACGGCCCGTAATGGCCATGTGGACAAGACGGCGGTCATCCCGTGCTGTGGTCACGTTCCGTGGTCCAGTTCCCGCTCGTCGTTGCATTCGACCTTCTTCTATCGACTGCTTCCACACACGCATCACTGTCATAGCAGCATGCCCTCTCTGAGCTGAAATGTGACGGTTTGATAACCCCGTTTCCCGGCGACCGATCATTCTGCCCCGTTCGAACTCGCTCACATGCCGATATGGCTCCCTCTGAAGTCGACGAGGCATACTGGCACTCGCTGTATTGTTCCCACCTTGTGTGACAGCTCTGCACCGACTACACTAGCCGCAACACCGACCCTGTCGTACCCAATCTCGCTGCAAAACATGTCATGTATTGCTTGCACACTCGTCGCCACTTCCACCAAGTGTGGCGCTTTTCGGTGCTGCACTTTCCACGAACGGTATTGTATTTGTGATTGAAGATAGTTACAATGTATCTTAAGAATAGCTCCAGGTTCGTGTGATCGTGGTAGATGGTTATTTGCACCGGACGTAAAAGTTGTGCGTCATCACTCTGCGAGTACGACCTCGACTTTTTTTTATACATAACAAACAAGCAGTCCAAACTTACAGTGCTGCCTCTGTTTGTGTTTTTAAGACATCACTCTATCTTTTCTGTAATTCCTGAGGAATTTAAAACAAAAACTGCAGTAAGATAGTTGATAACACGTAATTAATACCATTGGTCTCTTATGTTAACCGGTAGATTTCTAAGAAGTCAAAATACACCACACGCACACGCATATACACACGCTAGAGCGCACACACACACACACACACACACACACACACACACACACACACACACACACTGTCCCATTCCAGCACAGTTTTGTAGTGCAATATGAACGTTGACGAGAATCTGAAGGTTGTTGGGGTTTCCATCTTTGTTGTCGGAGATGAGAGGGTGAAAGCTCTCTGAGGTAGAACTGTGGTTATTGGTTGCAGTGGTAATCTGTTATGATTAATGGCAGGATGGGTATGCTGAAGAGTTCAGTATTTATTTAATTCATTTATTATCTCTTTGATAACTTATAAAAAGAAGTGCCAGTTCCTAACCCCTTCTTTAATAAACGTCAGACTCAATTTATTCTTGTGAACAGGCGACTCGTCTAAGCTTACAAGAGACAATAACTATTGCGTAAATTGTTCTTGTTAATTAAGAAACTACAAATGCTATCTATTCCTTGTGACAAAGACAGATCGTCTATGTTCAAAGCTGTTCCGCAGAATAGATAATGATTACTAATTTTTCAGTTGATGTGCGTGTCACCAGGTCTGATCACTGACCTCGCCGAGAATATTACTTCTGTATCCTTCTGCTGCTGCTGCTGCCTTGTGTAGCTACACGGTGGCTCCTCAAAGCGGCCACTCGCTAGTCGATCATACTACTGCTCTCTGAATCCACTCTCAGAATCTCGTGCTTATATACCGTTCTAAGGATGACCTTCTGTAATAACCGTTCGGGATATTTCCATCAGCTGGCTCCTTCGACACGAAAGCACTTTAATGTTCGATTTCTCTTACAGGTTTCCACTCGATGTTACGTATACTAGAAAGCTTCCTTCAGCGTCAGGGCTTGTGCCTCTTTGTGAAGTCTCCTTTTATTGTTCTGACAAGTATTGCTTATTAGTTTTTTCTTGGGACTGGAAAATAAACAAACCTAAATTGAACGGTTACAACTTAATCCCAACTCTTAACACAAAACTTTCGAGGGAACTACTTGATTCACGTGGACGAGGTCCATAAGTAGCCAGTCCAGTTTTGTTCTGTATCCAGGGCAGCCAAAGTAGATCAGTCTGACATACTGCATTTCCCCACAGTCATAGTGTGGTCAAGGTATTACGTGAGTTCTATACAGGTGTTTCAAACTGGCAATGATCTGTACAATGTGGCACTTGTTTCCTATGCTAGTTGAGTTAAATGTCATGTTCCACTTTTCACCCTACCATTGTGCAGATGAATTTGTCTGTACCGAGTGCCATTGTGCAAATCTCCAGTCTCGCACGCCTTGTTGCATTCGCTTTTGTTCCGTCATGTCTATGCCTACAGCCATTAGATCATACGCTGGAACGCATCGGTATTGTGATTCATTATTTGCTGCGATCTTTACCAGTTGGTGGGCTTTCTGGTTCCCCACAATCCCATCATGTTCCTCGATCCACTATGGAGAGCAGATTTCGTGATTACTACGATACGGTTAGACATGACGGTCCTGCTGAATGTTAGTGCCTTTACAATGGCTGTGAGTTTAACCGTGTAAGGTGACGATGCTTTCTATAGGCGATATAGTCCACTCTTATTTTTAATACCTACTCTGGTACAGGCGGCGATGTCGTCGTATTTGGACCCACCGGTGTAGATTAACGCAGTGCTCGGCCTTTGTATTCGATAAGGCTCTCTAGACTGCTGTTAGTACGTCCGCCAGGCAGCATAGTGAGGAAGGAGAGAGATAAAGCGGCGGCAGCAGCGCGGCTATCGATTAGCGGAGTCGACCGCGAACAGCGAGCAGCTCGTGTTTTCCGCCTGAGCTGCTGCCAGCAGCGGCGCCGGCACGCGTCGCATTACGCCTAATCGCATCTGTGGCAGGCGCAAACCGAGCGCTCCGCCCCGGATATCGCAGGCCCTCTACAAAGTCGTGACCTGCGACGCGCTGGTTGTCCGTGAAGGCCGCACGGTATTTCCTGCATCTACTTATATACTCTCCAAGGCGCTGTGAAGTGCAAGGTGGATGGTACTTCCCTTTAAAATTTTATGCAGATGTTCTTAGTGTATTAACAGGGTGACTGGCTCAGGAGGTTGCCGGTCACATCCCCCTGCACCGTTATTTTAGCTCCTATGCCGTTTTACTCACGTTTAATCCCAAGTATAACACCTTTCACCCTTTTCTCATCGACTTAGGGCGTATGAGACTGATGTCAGTCTACATGAGTGACGTGGGAGTGAGTGACTGTGAGTGAGTGTCGGTTTGTAGATTTACTCCTCTCTGCGCGATAACATCTTCAGCCATTTAATCCATATTCATATTTTTAAACATTTGTAAGGGTGCTGATAACCTCCCGTTGTAACACGTATTAACCGTTCTTCCTTTCCCATCTGTTGATGGAAGTAGGGGCAGCGACTGCTTAGGGCCAGTTTCCAGGTCCCTGTTACTACACTGCAACAGTCAACGGAGTTCCGCAAACTACCTAACCTCGCTACGTTCACCCTGGTGCTGCATGTTGCATCGAACTAAAGGCAGGTCTACAGTGAAGCGCCAAAGAAACTGGTATAGGCGTGCTTATTCAAATACAGAGGTATGTACAGGTAGAATACGGCGCCGCGGTCGGAAACGCCTATATAAGACAACAAGTGTCTGGCGCAGTTGTTAGATCGGTTCCTCCTCCTATAATGGCAGGTTATCACGACTGAACGTAGTGCTATAGTCGGCGCACGAGTGTTGGGACATAGCATCTCCAACCTAGAGTTGAAGTGAGGATTTACCTTAACGACCATTTCATGAGTGTAACAGAATGGCTCAAAGTAATAAAAGTGCAACCCTTCAGAAAATTTCTACAGATTGTAATGCTGGGCCATCAACAAGTGTCATCATGTGAACCATTCAACAAAACATCATCTACATGGGCTTTCGGAGCTGAAGACCCACTCGTATACCCTTGATGACTGTACAACACAAAGCTTTACACCTCGCCTGGTCCGGTCAACACCGACATTGGACTGTTGACGGCTGGAATCATGTCGCCCGGTCAGACGAATCTAGTTACAAATTGTATCGAGCGGATGGACGTGTACGCTTAAGGAAACAACCTCATGAATCCATGGACCCTGCATGTCAGCAGAGGACTGTTCAAGTTGGTGGAGGTGTGGTGTGGATCGTGTGTAGTTGGAGTGATATGGAACCGCTGATACGACTAGATACGACTGTGACAGGTGACACGTACGTAAGCATCCGGTCTGATGACCTACATCCATTCATGTCCATTGTGCATTCCGACGGACTTGGGCAATTCCAGCAGGACAATGCGACACCCCACACATTCAGAATTGCTACAGTGTGGCTACAGGAAAACTCTTCACACTGTAAACACTTCCGCTGGCCACCAAACTCCCCAGACATGAACGTAATTGAGCATATATAGGACGCCTTGCACCGTGCTGTTCAGAAGAGATTTCCACCCCCTCGTACTCCTGCGGATTTATGGACAGTCCTGCAGGATTCATGGTGTTAATTCCGTCCAGCACTACTTCAGACATTTGTCAAGTTCATGCCACGTCTTTTTGTTGCTGCTCTTCTGCGTGCTCGAGAGGATCTTACACGATATTAGACACGTGTACCAGTTTTTTCGGCTCTTCAGTGTATATTCGTGCTTGAAAGCATATCCGATGATACACGAATATTGTTGACAGGAGCCAGATGGTGCGCTCACTGGTGTGCCTCTCAATCACTGTGCCATTACAATGAAATGAATTTCGTTTTCAAAACAATGCGCGCTATATAATCACCTTGTGGTGTTGCAGTTCTTCTTGCTATGTCCGTGCTTGCGACGAAAATAGGATGAGAAATTCCGCAGTATGCAAGATTCCTTTATTTTTGTTTCATTCGTACATGTTTCAGCACTTTTTGTGCCATCTTCAGTGGGTTATTTTTATTTTCTAACTGACATGATGCTATTGGATATTTATTTTGGTAGATATTCTGCTACACAATCTACAGCTTCTCATGGTTCCGATATTGTGGAGATTTCTCCTATGTTGTTGGCAAAGTGAATAGGCTTATTTCGTGACATATGGTCGCTACACTTTCTCAGATTTGTGCCCTCGTCCATGATAGTGATATGGCGCACCATACAATAACTTTTGCACTAGGTGGATGGCGTTCATGAATGTGTCTGGGTACTGTACAGTCCATAGTTTCATATTCTGTTTATTGTTGTGACCGGATAACACGAAGTGTGGTTCATCACTCATTATGAGCCTCCCTCCAAAATACTGACTGGCTAAGTTAAATTTAATCATAGCGTTATATAGCTTCCAAGATTTTTTAGTCAGTTGGTTTGTACTTGTGGGTTGGGGTTCTGTTTCTCTATTGATACTAATTGATAGTGACAGCCTACTTGCACATTTTTAGGGTTGTTTCCTCACTAAGTGCAGATCTACTGCTACCCGCACGTCCAGCATCAGTAAACTCTTCATTAGTTCTATGGATTCAACATGCAGCGGAAGTGACTTCAGAGAAGGACATGCACGCCCGCTAAACGGAGAAAGATATCTTCTCTGAGGAGAGACAACACAGTAATTTCTTGCAAAATAAACTATTATTGCTCCTTATTGTTTCCTTACACCTCTAAATTTTGCAAATGTAGGTCTTTATCTTCATCTAAAAAGAACTAAAAAAAGAGATAGTAGCACAAAAGATTGAATGTATATGTAGTCATAAATTAATTGTAATCCTGTATTTTCACATTAGTGCACGTCCGAAAAGATCTGGTCCGATACCGCAGCACTCTGCATTGTGGAGCACCGGCAGCGTCGTTACGTGGCCAGCGTAACACAGGGCTAAACGTAGGACAAACAGATTAACTGTGACGCTGTCCATTACGAGTCTGAATCTAATGATGTTTGCCGCCCGGGGATGTCGAGCGGTTCTAGGCGCTTCAGTCTGGAACCGCGCGACCGCTACCGTTGCAGGTTCGAATCCTGCCTTGGACATGGATCAGTGTGATGTCCTTAGGTTAGTTAGGTTTAGGTAGTTCTAAGTTCTAGGGGACTGATGACCTCAGATGTTAAGTCCCATAGTGCTCAGAGCCATCTGAACTATTCGAACACCTGGCTGAAAATGACGTGGCGCCCTCCATCGGTAATGCTAGAATTTAATGTAGTGTTGACCCACCTTTAGCCTTGATGACAAATTCCTGTCTCGCAGGCATACGTTCAATCAGGTGCTGGAAGGTTTCTTGGGGAATGGCATCCCATTCTTCACGGAGAGCTACATTGAGGAGAGGTATCGATGTCGCTCGGTGAGGCCTCGCACGGCGTTACGGAACACCCTAAACGTGTTCTGTAGGATTTAGATCAGGACTCTGTGCAGGCCAGTCCATTACAGAGATGTTATTGCCATGTTCGAAGTCCATGAATCCCGCGGAGCGCCCCATTTTGCACTGTTAGGACGTCTTATGACTACTGAGGTCGCCGATATGGAGTACCTGCAGTGTGCAGCACAGTGCACCTAATATGAAAAACCTATGATTTTGTTGGTGTCCGGATACTTTTGATCACATAGTGTACATCTTGGCGTATCTGTAGTGAAAAAGCAGCAGCTGACAATGTCAGACTGTATGAAAGAAGTGTATTTTGTGTACTTTGCCATAAAGGTTAGATATCAGGACAAGTCATGGTTTCCACGTCGCGTGTGTTCAAGTTGTGAGAGAGGACCCATGCCTCCTAGACAAATGCGACAGTCTTTCAGAAAACAAGTACTGGCGCCAAATAACCTGAATAATTAGAATACCAAAAGTTGGAGAGAAAAATGGACTATACGTTTCAAATGCGGCCGCAAAAACAACTTCTGCCTCCACATAAATTTTGGCATTATGAAATAACCAGATTATGGTCACACTTTCAAAAATTCAGCAAATGTTACCGTGCGGCTTCCATCAGTCCTGACGTTCAGAAACTAACGAAGGACGAAACATTTGAAAACAAAATGAATGAAATTTAAAGGGCATCCTGTGTATCCTTTGAACACCAACTGTCACAAGTTTCTCGGGAACTGCAAAGAATTAGCGGGAAATGTGCTGGGTAACTTCAAAGTATTGGATGCCTCAGTCGGCTTGAAGCTGATCTTACTGGGGAAGAGGGCGAAAAGTTCCACCGAAACACTGAACAAGTGGGGTTTTGTACCAGGCGGATGGGATGTCAGCGTGATGGTTGGCTGCTGCTGGATGCTACACCGGGAGTGTCCTCATTCAGTGCATACAAGAAAACACAACGGAGATTTGAAGGGGAAAAAGAAGGGACTTAAGATTTATGCTTTTTATTAGACCTGAAGGTCATGCTTCATTATTTTTAGGAGTGGCTCATTTTATCATCGTTTGCTTTAAAAAATTCTACTGAACATACGTGTTTTGTATAAATTTGCTGTATCTTCATCATTACTTTGTGAAAAAAGCGTACTGTGATAGCTGGATGCAATTATTTTAAACGTAGCATATGAAAAACATTAGAAGCACTGAAAACGAATAAAAATTGCGAAGTAGAAATGTGTAGATCATCTCTTCGGCTGTCGCTGTCTCTGCTTTCTAAACCTTTGTCTCACCCCTTGCCTTGGCAAAACTTACACGCAAGTGTTGCCAACCTTTGCCTGTCTGCCTCACTCTAATCTTTCTTTCTGTGCCACACACACTAAAGCTCGGGGAGCCACTGCAGTGTGGGGTGGAGGGCGGCAAAACACGGGAAAGCCATTTAGCGTAGTGTGAGCCCGCCGGACAAGCGCCCTCACTTAGGCGGCAGCGGCGCCTTTTTTCTCACTCTGTCGCGAAGAACCGGCAACGGCATCGGCATCGGCATCGGCATCGGCATCGGCATCCGGCTGATGGGTTTCCGCTGTGCCTTCGGTAGGAAGGGTCGCATATCCGACTTTTAACGACACATGTTGCCATGCATTAGGCTGTGTCACTGACACGCTGTTCAAGTGTTCACGGAGTATTTCGATAAAAAAAGTCGATATTATCAACTTTCCCTTAACTCTCCAAGAAGTAGCCGCTGCGTGTATAGGAAAAAGAATTTAATACCACATCACAATATGTTCCATTTCGTAAAACACACACACACACACACACACACACACACACACAAACACACTCACACATAGTCGCAAAACTTACTCCTCAATTATGTGGCTGATAGATGTTGGCATCGGGAGTCACCCTCGTTCTTCCAATGGCCTAGTCAAAGAAGGACATCATAATCCCCTTTGGCAGGAAACTAACCCTAAAAATGGAATGAGGATGGAGGAGATCATGGAAAGCACTACATTAAATACATACAATGTGTATCCATAGGATATGTGGCTTGTAATTGAAAAAAGAAGCATAAATATTCTAATCACCAGAGAGTATGGATTGAGAGCAAACCAACTAAAGACAACACAAATGAGGAGTTTCAGAAATGAGATTAGCTGTAAAACTGGCATCAAAATTGCGGACACCAAATATACAAAATCAAAGAATTCCGCTATTTTAGAAGCCAAATAACACACGGCGGGTGAAGCGAGAAGGCTCGTAAAAGGCAGACTAGCAGACGCAAAGAGGCCATTCCTGCCCAAGAGAAATCTGCTTAGTACCAAACATCAGCCGTAAGAGGAAGAAATTTCTGAGAATGTACGTTTTGAGAGTAAGTTGGTAGTGAATCATGGATTGTCTGAAAAGCGGAAAAGAAGAGAATCGAACAAATTGAGACGAGATGCTACAGAAGGATGTGAAAAATTAATTGGTCTGATATGACAAGGGATGAGGTTCTCTGCAGAACCGACGAAGGAAGAAACGAGAGCAAACACTGACAAGAAGAAGGAACAGGATGATCGAATGTGTGTTATGTCATCATCAATAACTTCTGTTGTTACAGAAGGAGTTGGAGAAGATAAAAGCTGGAGGGGGAAACAAATATTGGAATACACGCAGCAAATAACTGAGGACGTTCAGTGCAAATGCTACTCTGAGATACTGAAATGGGCACAGCGGAACAATTCGTCGTGGGCGGCATCAAGCCAGTAGATTGATGATTCCCTGAAAACAAACTTACGTTTATCGTACCTTTTCACAATCCGAAACCAAAAGCAGCATTAGAAAATTTTTGCAAGGTTGAGACGTGGTAAACGGGAGGTTAAAGAGTACAACCAACCTTGACAGAACCCAGTATCTGACTCAACAAATAACTAATCTGACAATATATAACAGAAATGAAAAGTTAAAAGTAGTTTGGGAGTAGTACAAAGTATGTTAACGGACGTTACGGCCAGTAAAGCAAGATCGTCTCCGGGTTACAGGATAACCGGTACTGGTGGAGAGCGCGCGGCAGTAGCAGGAGACCGGCACTCCGCTCCCTCGGTACTTGCTGTAGGATGCGTTCAGCAGCTGGCTTCTGCGCCTTTCAACAGACACCGTGACAGCTAAAATTATTATTCTTTTAAAATCTGCTGTTGCAATTTCGACATTTAGCGGTTTGAAACTGCACAAAGTGCCTTAGCACAAGTCAAAATTTAAAATATCGGACTTTCACATATGTAAAAAACACATCATCTCTTTTGTCTGAGTGTTCGACGTTTTTGGAATCTTTTTTATAAATATCTAACTGCCGAACATGTTAACATTTTGATAGGATCTGAAATTGAACAAAAGCCGAAATTGCAATAGTGAGTTCAAAAAATAAAAAATTCTAACTGGCGAAGGAGATCACAGTGTCTTTTAAAAATGTTTGTTCGATTGCGCCGGCCGGAGTGGCCGAGCGGTTCTAGGCGCGACATTCTGGAACCGCGCAAGCGCTGCGGTCGCAGGTTCGAATCCTGCCTCGGGAAGGATGTGTGTGATGTGCTTAGGTTAGTTAGGTTTAAGTAGTTCTAAGTTCTAGGGGACTGATGACCTCAGGAGTTAAGTCCCATAGTGCTCAGAGCCATTTGAATCATTTTTGTTCGATTGCTAACTCCAGCTAGGTAAGATTAGTCACCTGTACAGGCTGGCCACGAGCCGGGCGGCTCCTCTACAGCGTGGGCAAAACTAAAATTGCCCAGAAGATATTTCAAGCACGAGTGTGGGCAAAGTGAGTTGGCTTTCCTATGTTAAGGTTCACGAATTATTTTCTGGACCTATTGCATTTTGTCCACCCTGTGTGTTCGTCAATTTAGGTAGAAGACCAGACACGATACAAAATCTTAAACTATCAACCACATTATCTCACGGTCACTTAAAATGAAGCGCTGGTTCGCTAATTAATTGTCTTCTGCACTCTCATCCTGATATGAAATACACTCAGTTGAAATGTGGTAAACTGTAATCCGTATGTCGCAAGCACCAGAAACTGGCGAATCTATGTCTGAGAAGGAAGTCATCTATTGGCGGTCTCTCCAACAGCATATCCAGTGTCTGAGATAACGGGGTCAGGGGGAGACGTGAGTCAGTCAGACGCAGCGAGGTTATCAGTGTGCATTTCAGTGTAGCGTGAGTGGCGAAATGGTTTTTAGATTAAAAAAAAGTGGCTCTGCGTAAACTCGCTACGTGTTGTAGTTTGCTCGTTTCCTTTGGCTTCGGAGGGACCGAAACGAAAGAAGTAAGTGAATTCAGCCTGTCACCGTCTTCCTTCCCATCAGATTAAAAGACCTCACCTGATGATATGCTGCTCTCCGGACTGTGATGGTGCCGGATTCTTCTACACATACTGCAGGGATATCGATTGCTGACTGATATTGATTGGTTAATGAAGAGAACGGAGATACTACAGACTAGTAACAGACTGCTATAAAAAAAAGAAAAAAGCAGATACATGTCATAAAGACATTGAAGTGAGAGGCAGTTTGCGCAGGTTGGTAACTAACCAGTCACCAGTCGACAATTTCGCTCTACACAGGCGATCCGCAGGGTTGCGTGAGGCACGCTGCAGTTGCATGGAAAGCCACAGAATACGAACAAGGATAACGATAACTATTGCAGTCACTGGAGGGAAGTGTGATGCAGCTTAACAAAGATGAAGTCCAGTATTCGAATCACAAGTTATGCTAAGGAGCCACGAATGGCAACACGTTGCGAGCAGGACAACAAGGATTACCGAAATACCGCTGATCAAACCGGAAGGCTCATCTCTCTCGCTTCTAACCGAATATTTACATCTTAAGCACAGGCGGCTTTTCTACGAGCATTCTGCCGCGAGTGACTTGATCCAAACTGAGCGTAATGGTTCCTGGCTGCTTCCATGGCGGCGGCAACGAACACATGCAGCTGCAAACTGGCGTATACCGCCGCACGACTGTTGGTCACGAACTGACTCTGCCAAGTACTGTCCCAAAACTGAGGGCGAGAGTGCGACTCAGTGCTGCCAACATGAGCGAGGACGGTCGCTTAGGCTCTCAGCCTATGCTCTGTTCGGCCCGCCCACCGACAGGTTGGCGTTACTTGGGGAGGCGCCGGGCGTCGGCCGTTGGAGAGGAACCGTCACCTTGGCGTAGGTTTTTGAAACCAACGGCTATTGGCTTTTCTGCAGTTCCACGCCATTTTGAGGAATTTTTGAGTTAAATAATTTCTCCGTCCCCACCATTTGATAGTTTCATACTCAGGCAAGGTATCTGTAATTACAGATTGTTTGAGAAAATTACTTTTAATGCATAATTAAAGCAATTAAATTCATCGTCTTTTTAATAAAAGGATGTGAAGCTCCGTGCCTACTACCGTTGAACTCTTAACTGCATAAGCTGCCCGAATCTGTGATTTAAACAAAAGTTTTAATGTTATTTTATCCGCTCTCTTTGTATAGGAATGGACTTCGACACGCGCGTTAAGTCTTTTTGTTATAAAGCTGACGTCTATTTTCTGGCTCTCTTTATGTTCATATTGAACTGATATATCTTTATAGGACAGGATGCAATCTGTGAAGATTCTTTTTTGTAGTAGTTAGAGAGCGGTTAGGGGGCAGTTTGCTCTCTTACCTCTCACTGGGTACACGCTTGGAGCTGTGCCACTTTCGAAGACGTGTTATGCACATTTCGTCAGGTGTAAATGTCCAATGGACGAGTGACACGGTCATATTGTCGGTTTTATTTGCCGCATCTCTTTATCGATGACACAGAGTCAGTCTTCAGCTCATAGATGTTTTACCTAACTTCACAGCAGTGATATTATGGAACAAAGAGGAACAGCAGATACAGTGTTAGCTTCGGCATCAGTTGCAGGCTACGATTGCGAACATCGCAGCCTCAGACTTCAATGTTACAACCTGTACCGAAGCAGCCACCTGCAGACGCCTTGCATCCGTAGAGGCGGTGTGTTTTCACGGCGGGCCTGCGGCAGCCCGTGGGGCAGGAGCGAGCAGACGGGGAAGGCGTAAGCCGGCCGTGGGCCTGGCTGCTGCTCGCTGCTTCACGTTCGCGGTCGTCCAACAGCTAGCGCAAGACGAGTGTCGCGTCTGGTTGCTCACAACTCGGTGAATCTCAGTCTGTACGCTGATAATCACTGAGAAGAGTGTGGCACGGGGTACGCTTCATTGTTATGTGTACAGTGGGTCCCAAAAGTAACGACTAACTTCGAAAAAAATGGTTCAAATGTCTCTGAGTGCTATGGGACTTAACTTCTGAGGTCATCAGTCCCCTAGAACTTAGAACTACTTAAACCTAACTAATCTAAGGACCTCACACACATCCATGCCCGAGGCAGACTGAAGCGCCTAGAACCGTTCGGCCACCAGAGGCCGGCAACGACTAACTTCAGTCACATTAATGCGACCACCACCTATGTACGATGTCAACGTGGAAGAACCACTCACAGAGGGCAGATGGCAGCACTAGCAGTGAACGGTATATGAAGTGTGTCGGAAGGGGGGGGGGGGGACACGGGGAACAGTGCAGGACGACATAGTAGAGAAAGTAGTGAGTAGAGTTGTAGAAGATGGCAGAAAGCAAAGACAGGGAAAGAGAGGGGGAAGAGAGAGAGAGATGGGAGGGTAAGGAGATCGTCGGAGAGAGGTTGAGAAAGATATGGACAGTGAGAGAAAGATATGGACAGAGAGGGTGAGAAACATATGGGCAGAGAAACGGGGCAGGAGGAGATGGAAAGAGAGAGGAGCAGAAGGAGGCGGGCAGAGACGTGCAGGTGAGGAGGGGATGGGCAGAGACACGGAGATGAGGAGGGGATGTCTTTACTTCATGTGCCGTAGGTGTACATGGGCGATGACGGGGGTAGAACGATAGGGTGCAGCATATCGTATGAAAATACGAAATTGCGACTGGTTGCATACTACACCCACATAAATCGCCTGTTTGAATCACTGCAACAGTTCGTCATGCACAATGGAGGTAATGAAGTTGTCTACCTAACTTCGACCTGATAATAACGTTGTTATTCTCCACCCTGTACAGGTGAAAATTAGAACTGCTTCAATCGAACTCTTTCTGCGTCGCGCTGAAGCGGCTCGGTTATTCTTAACGAATCCGCGAACAATTGCGTGGCTCGAGGTTAAACGCTTTTGTGTGGTTTCCACGAGGTGTGCCGGCCCGGCCCGGCACTTTGCAGAGTTCTCGGGAAGGAGGCGCGGCCGCCACCCACCAGCCACTTCCGGCCTCGGCCTCGGCCGCTTGTGGCGCACATTGGCCGCCAGAAAACTCTGCGCCGCCCGCCGCCCCGTCCTTCACAGTTGCGGAGCAGACTGCGGGGGTGTAGGGGGGGGGGGGCATGTCAGCGGCGTAAGCCGGCCGCGGCGCGGCGCGCCGGGGCTGTAATCGCATTACGCGCTCCCCTCATTACTGCCGGATGAGGAAGGTAAACCCCTCCCCTCCGCCGCAATCTGCCGCCCGCCGTCTGTTCTCATCAGGGCCTGCCCTGCCTGCTACGAGTACTGGCTATCAGCTGGCGTATCATCCGCTTGTAATTTTCCTTCTCCTCTTCTCGCTGCGAAAGAAATGACTCCTTCCGCTCACACGCGTCGCGGGTGATGCACGAG
This sequence comes from Schistocerca nitens, assembly GCF_023898315.1. Classification (NCBI taxonomy): domain Eukaryota; kingdom Metazoa; phylum Arthropoda; class Insecta; order Orthoptera; family Acrididae; genus Schistocerca; species Schistocerca nitens. Next base: position 18,424,101 of record NC_064621.1, on the reverse strand, counting down.
GTACGCATTGCAATTAAAAAATCTTTTTCGTGCAACTCTCGAGAGCATCGATATACTTGGACAAATGCACGATACACACGGTGCTCTCTTACAACAAGTTTATTCACTTCCGGTTTCAATCGTAGGCCATATCTGCAGGGGAAAAATGCCTGCTGTGACAACTTCACGTGGAGCACATTTTCGTTTTATAAATAAAAACTGCCTTCTCTCGCTTCAGTGTATTTTATTTCTTCCAGACGCGTTTCGCCTTTTACTTTAATGCATCTTCAGTGGAGTTTGGAATGACACAGTCCTGTTTCGGAATGCGATAATGTAGATTATAAAACAATTCGTCTTGTTTTTTATGTAAGTGATTGTGTACAGTTCTATACACGCACACACCCAAATGAATAGACATTGGTTTTTAGTGTTACTTCGTTGGGTTAGCAACACGTACGTAAACAAACCAAACAGGATGAGACAATGAAGGGTTGGGTTGGGTTGTTTGGGGGAAGAGACCAAACAGCGAGGTCATTGGTCTCATCGGATTAGGGAAGGATCTGGAAGGAAGTCGGCCGGGCCCCTTCAAAGGAACCATCCCGGCATTTTCCTGGAGCGGTTTAGAGATATCACGGAAAACCTAAATGAGGATGGCCGGAGGCGGGATTGAACCGTCGTCCAGTGTGCTAGCCACTGCGCCACCTCGCTCGGTGAGACATGAGGGGAACGCGCAGTAGTTAAGACTTTGAATCACAGTTTTCGGTAAAATATCTGCAACTAGTGAGAGAATGCTGCTACACACGAATAAGGGCAAACAATATGAAAAGAGTGGAAAAAATGTCAATGACATGAAAACGTGCTTATGTCTCGTAACTGAAATGACAGTGCACCTCCAACATGTGATAATGTGAGAGGAAAGGCAGATGCCAACCAAAAACGCGAAGAACTGTAAGTAATCCACTAAAATAAAAGGCGAAACGCATATGGAAGAAACAAAATATATTGCACCAAGAAAAGGCGGTTTTTATTTACAAAACGAATATTTATGTGGTTGCTGCGGATGATAACCACGGAAACAAACTTGTGGCGTATATGTCATTTAAGCAGGAAACTATTCGCCATTGCTGACCCGAAAACGTAAAAAAAATGATATGTAACTCCTCAATACAGGGTTAATCAAACAGAAAACAACATTAAAGTCATGCAAGAGCAGTAAGTGGACAGCAATATTGCTCAGGCGCAACAAACTTATTCATCATCAGCAATGGCGTATACTTTCTTGGTTAAATGGCACGTATGCCAAGTGAAGTTGTCGCAGTAGACATTTTTCCACTGCGATGACGGTCGATGATCGAAAACGGCAGTGAATAAATGTATTTAAGACAGCAGTGTGTGTACCATGCGTTTATGCAAGCATTGTAATTAGTCAGTGAAATGAAAATCGATTTATGGCCACCCACAGACCACGCCTTAGCATCCCAAAATAGACGTTTCAGCAGCAGAACAGTGAACGAAATAGTATTTTATGTTAATTTAGAATAAGACATTTTATCTTTAAGTAACGTAAGTCCGCATGTCTAAATGTCTGAGGATGAGCAAGTCATGCTTGAAACACGTTGCAGTAACTTAAATTAAACAGGAAAATAAATAAATGTGAATGGTAGCAGAAAAATATAAATATTAAGGTCAATTTCCAGTTACGTCAAAACATTCCACAGTGCATTTTAAATGACAGCATTTACACGTATCGTCTAAAAGTATTAGTGTCTGAGTTCTCTGTTGGCGCAAGTAAAACGTCATAGTCCTGAAATATGAGTCGGAGAACGATACCTTGTCAGTGTATGAACTCATGGGGGTGATAATGAAAGCAGAAACCACATTTAGGTTTCCATCCCTGTCTTCCCCCCCCCCCTCCTCTCTCTGTCTCTTTGTACGTGTGTGTGTGTGTGGGGGGGGGGGGGGAGGCTGTGTTAAATCACTTCATTCTGCTACCCTGAGAGTGAGTAGTTATTTGCCTTAGAAACGTCCCTCCTTAGTACTACGCTTCGTATGGTTCAAATGGTTCTGAGCACTATGAGTCTTAACATCTGAGGTCATCAGTCCCCTAGAACTTAGAACTACTTAAACCTAACCAACCTAAGGACATCACACACATCCATGCCAGAGGCAGGATTCGAACGTGCGACCGTAGCGGTCGCGCGGCTGCAAACTGAAGCGCCTAGAACCGCTCGGCCACAACGGCCGGCGCACGTGGGATGACAACCATATTTCCTCGTACATCTGCATGTGGAATCTGGTTATTACTGTACTGCAGACGACCCAGGGAGTCAAACGACGTTTCAGACGATCGAAAGCAAGTAAAAGGCTATATTTTAGTTGACTTTGTCAGTTCACACAGCCACATTAAAACATTAATTATTTCCCCAAAATTGATTCAAAAGACCATTTTGATTCCAGAAATGACCTCATTGCATCAAATGCAGGTGAATGACCAATCCTTCCACTAGTAATACGATCCTTCGGTGACAAGTGGTGCAGTCCCGTCAAGTAGTCGAATCTAATACATCTGTGTGTATCGTATGATGCATAGGGTACCAGCATCATTCGCGGGTTGGCAGGATCAGACTATGACTTTGGTACTGTATCTACAGCTCACTAACAACGGTGTGTTTACATTCGACTATGTGGCGGAATTGCACCACTTGTCTCTGAGGGATGCTTGTTGATTGGCGGCTTAGCCATTCACTTACATTTTCTTTGAAAAATTTGTAAATCTTTTTTAGATGAATGTTCATCAAATTATTAATATTGTAATGTGGCTATATGAATTAATTCAGTGGCAACTAAAATATAATCTTTTATTTCCTTTCGATTGCCTGTACGAGCGTTGTTTGACTCCCTGGCCCATCTGCACTCGAGCAGTGGCTCTGATAAGCGATGTCAACAGTGTCATGCAATACGACCCCTGAAAATAATCACACATCAGGTGTGATGGATCATTTCAGCGAAACAATGCCCTCCAAGTCTACTGAGTTACTGTTCAGTAGGTATGCACCTCTCTTTCAATAAAAGTCAGTATAATTCTGCGTGTAAACAAAACAGAGAAATGAACATGAATATCTGATTCACTCGTAGATATTCAGTTAAGTAAATGTATTTAATGTGTCTGGTATCGAACAAACCAGAAAATTACAAGCAGGGTTTAAGTTCAAAATGGTTCAAATGGCTCTGAGCACTATGGGACTCAACTGATGAGGTCATTAGTCCCCTAGAACTTAGAACTAGTTAAACCTAACTAACCTAAGGACATCACAAACATCCATGCCCGAGGCAGGATTCGAACCTGCGACCGTAGCGGTCTTGCGGTTCTAGACTGCAGCGCCTTTAACCGCACGGCCACTTCGGCCGGCCCAGGGTTTAAGTACTGTCAGAACTATATGCTACATAAAACTGAAATTTATTCGGAATATCACGTAAATTTAGATAATGAGGCAACGAAATTCATGTTAGCAGGAATCAGTCCACTATTGATATTGGTCATGTAATGTTTTTTATTAATGCTAATGCAGTATGTAATTGGAACCTAGAAACGAAAGCAAACAGCAGCATACGAGTAACAATTTTCGGCATACAAAGATTGGCTCTTACAAATTCGAATGTTCCGAAACTGCCGTGTGCCAAAAGAGCCATGGAGAGGGACATGCCTCAGGGATGAGATCAGGAAAAGTGAGCAGAAGAAATGCTTTGCTAATGTACATTCTTGAGAGAAATGTCAGTTTGAAAAGCCACTTGGCTGGCTACAACAGATGCAGCCATGAGACTGGTGACGTTTGAGATCTCAAATGTAGTGCTGGAAAACCAAAGAACCGAAAAACCGACGCCATAAATAGGGTACCTGGAACAGTGTAGCAGATGTTGACACAGAACTGAGCTAGGTTGAGGAAGCCTTCGTTCAGCAGTGGAGAGACAGTGGCTGAAGGAGGAAGAAGAAGCATACAAAAATGTCTCATTTCAGTCAGCAGATCTCTTTATTTTAAAATAATCGGCTTCGGAACAGCTACTTATATTCAGACTATTTGCTACTGTTACAGAGTAACCTGTCGACAGAGAACTGCATGTTCGTTGTCATAATACGGTGAACTTTTAGTTCCGTATCGACAGGATAGCGTAACTGCAACAGATGATCTGAAGATGGGCAGCTTGCCCGAAACCGGTTACTTCAAAGTAAATAAAAGCAATCTCCAGATTGTATTTCGACATTTACGTACAATTAAAGATCGCGGACGCTCCGTAACGACGAACATGGCTAGTTTTGATAAAAAAAAAGCGTGTTGTGTTTCTACGAGACAAAACAAAAATTTTAAGGTATTCAGTATTACCGATGGAGAGCTATAAAACATAACCCTGTCAATCAAACTTCCGATTGCTTCCTTCCTTTTATTTCATTTTCTTGCAATGCCTTTTGAAAGAAGTAATAGAAATAATAAACACACCATTACAGAAATCATAAATTCCGTTCATATTCCTGCCAATTTTTCTTTTGTTTCTAAACTGTCCACTCATACACACACATACATACACACACACGTACCCTCTATCTGTCCATTTCCTCATTCCCACTCTTCGTGTCAATCTCCTCCTCACCCCGCAGAGAAAACGCACTTCACGACTCTTAGCACGGACACTGTGTACACAGTACAGGAGATCAGTGTAAAGGAATGGCTGTTTGCTGCAACATTAGAACTGTCGGTGGAAATAGTTGTGCACAGTATATATGAAGTAGTATGAAGTCCATTATACCGAAAAATTCAGTCAAATGGTATCGCATTTAATGTCAGTACTACGGTGTGTAACAGGACATCAACGACTCAGTTAGTAGCGGGTGGAACTCGATATTAAAGCGGTCACCTCTGCGAGGCGTTTGTGTGTGTGTGTCTGTCTGTGTGTGTGTGTGTGCGTGCCTTCACTGCAAATAGGAAACAGATATCATTAGCGACGGTGCGTGTTGCGTACGTAAAACACGAAAGTGCCACGCGGAAAATAGTTATGATGGAACGAAAAAGCAAAAGTCGGTACCTGCAAGGAAATGGGACGTTCCCTTCGTCAAATTCCCAAGAAGATAAACTGTTCAAGTACAGTGACTGATTATTTCGTTAGATTGTACGCTCGATATGAACAGAATGGAAAATACAGCCAAGCTGAAAATTATCTGAGGCATAGAAACGGCTACTTTTGCAGATAGCAAGGGCCGTCAACCGTTATTCTTCTCAGCTTGTTGTTGATTTGCAGTTGGCAGTAACTGACAGAAGTATACGAAAAATTTTGTCACATGACAAACATCTTACATTCAAGAAATCCGATTTAAAACCCAAACAGAAACAGGCTAGATTGGAGTGTGCTGTGAAACATATGTCATGGACTTCTCCAGCAATGAGAAGTGGTTGGGCAATATGGATTTCAGTATTATTCGTATGTTTCGAGAACACAGCAGCAGGTGAGAAAAAGCAGATATTTTGATGCTGAAAGTGTTATGACCCTGGCAACGTTCTGCGCTAAAGATAAGTCACGCATTGCTTGGCTGAACACTGGAATTAACTGTGAAATGTACACTGAGATGGTAGAGACAGAGTTGATCAGAATGGGTGAGGATCTGGGAGGCGAAGGTCGAATGTTTCCACAACATAATGCATCAGTGTGTTTTTCTGGTACAACCAAAAGTGGTTTGAAGATAAAGGTATCGTTGTCATCCCGTGGCCTGCACGTAGCCTGGATTTGAATCCCATGGAAAACATCTGGGGAATACTTCAAGGCGTGTTTATGGCAATGGAAGGCAATTTGAGAACGCAATCGTATATGAGACCAAAAGAGCGCCACGATAAAAGTGGGCGACAACTCCACTGCAACAATTTAGAACCGTAAGAAAATCAAAGCCGAAGAGAATTTTCGAGGTAATTACGAAGAGCAGAAATTGGACAAACGAGTAACAATGGAGTAACACAACAGGACAGTGTGTGCCATTATACCAATATCCTTTCAGGAAATAGAAATGCCTTACTTTGTTATTCGTGTTACGAAGGAAACTACGTAATTCCGTCATGACTGTACCTACTACTTTCATAGTAAATTCTGTACAGTATACTTCAGAGATTGCACTATTACTTTCGTGGAACCCTGCCTTTATACTTATTTCCACTAATGTGTTGGTTAGGGATATAAGTGCGGCTATTGTGGTCATTGGTACCTTAATACGTACCCTCTTCATTGTGTTAGTTGTTTTTCCTTTGCATCTAACAGTCTCCACGCAAACATCTTAAATACCTGATGTTTTCTGCATTGTTGTAACTGCACCATTGAGTGGACTAAGCCTGTCAGCATGGACTAAACGTTTTTCTTCGATACAACTATTGCAGCTTAATTTTTGTTATTTCGTTTAATTATCGACAGTTTAGAAACACTAAAAAAATTGGCAGAAACATATATAATCTTGAAACAAAAAAGACATGTATATAGTGACTGAACCATCCATCGTAAAATATGGAAAAATCTTTTGTTATTAAACTTCTTTTTCAGAATGCAGATGTAATAATTTCTATTCACCTTTGGTACGCTCATTAAATCTGTGTTTCTTGTGAAAAGTAATGCAATGATTCATAAGTTAAAACATGACGGTTTATAGAAATGAATACTTCATATTTAGCCTTTATCGAGTCTGGTCCTATTCGCTCTATTATCCTCTTTTCGCCCGGGAATTGTGTACCACGCGAGGCTACACCGTGACAATATCGCTCGAGTTAAAGGTTAATTTAAGCGTCCATACTATATTTGTCAGGACCAATTCTCTGTCTTGGAAACCGACGGCCTGCAGATTACATTATATGAACTAATTGGTCTTTACAAATATATGAAGTGACTCAAGTCAGCGTGGATGCAGGTCGGACAACTAGTTCGCAGACAGGCTCACTGATGTGTTGTAGCAGTACACGGATATTTGCAGGGCATGAGATTCCAATCTGTACCACTCGTTGAGCCTCATCTAGGTACTTTTATCTCCCTACCCAAAATGCATCGACGTAAATCATGAGGAAGAGGAGAATTGGTTCAAATGGCTCTTAGCACTATGCGACTTAACTTCTGAGGTCATCAGTCGCCTAGAACTAAGAACTAATTAAACCTAACTAACCTAAGGACATCACACACATCCATGCCCGACGCAGGATTCAAACCTGCGACCGTAGAGGTCGCTCGGTTCCAGACTGTAGCGCCTAGAACCGCACGGCCACTCCGGCCGGCAGAGGAGAATTCTTAAGATCTTTTTAGTAGGCCGGTACATAGGACACGCAAATATCCTCACATAAAATCAAACAACACGTCGGTATGCCAGCAATATGTGCATATATATATACTGAAAAATATCCAAAAAGTATGAAACATGCATAAAATCGGTAAAAAATCGAGGAAATGTAGTATAATTACGACAAATTGATAGGGAATACGTAAAATAGAGGGAAATACTACGAAATATGTATAACCGGGAAACAAAATTGAAAAATTACTTAAATTGACTGAGAACACACAACATTAGAACAAAAGTACCCCTAAATGCGGGGAATTGAGGTGGGGCTCTGGCTGCATTCACTTTTAACCTTCCCCCTCTCCCTGTAAAGTACACATGTTTTCGTAACACATACTGCAAAAATCGCGACGTAAGTATTACATAGAGGGGCCATATTAAACGAGGCAAAACAGACGTACCCGAATCCATAACTCTGTTCTCACACATCAGTCGAATATGGATATTACTGAATTATGACTGGTTCTCCCAAACAGTGTTACACCTCCAGTATTAAAGAGAAGAAGCAATACCTTTAACAGACTTGAGCCATTCCCTGGAGTGTTCTGTAGGAGTGGGCTGGTGTCACACATATCGCCTTAAATAGGGGGCGTACTCCAGAGATGTGGTGTTACAACGAAGTTGCTGTATTATCTCACACATGAGAAAATCTACCTAACAGCAGACGAGGAGTTCTTTGTGCAAGAGGAATGTTACGAAAGCTGTGGTGATGCTACTGTAAACAGCAGTAAGACTGTTACATCTCCTTCGGCTAATGATCGTGCTACTTCTTCGTGCGTATTTTCGTGTAGCAGGATGTGGGTGGTACCTCAATGTATTAGCTGTCGAAAATATTCACGTTGGTTATTCCTCGCTCTATTTCCTAGTGATATATAGCCGCATCCGTAAAAACTGACACTGCTACTGATTATAAGCACGACTGGTGCGAGATACGTGATTGATGGTTCGTACGTTTCCGACAGAAGAAGACGTGCAAAATTCATCAGTTTCCTAACAGACAGAACAACAGTCTCCATACTTCGTTATAGTTGGTTTGTTAAATAGCACAAGTGGTGGGTATACACTGTCGAAGCCATCATAGGACACCAGAATGGCCGACCGGAGTGGCCGTGCGGTTCTAGGCGCTACATTCTGCAACCGAGCGATCGCTACGGTCGCAGGTTCGAATCCTGCCTCGGGCATGGATGTGTGCGATGTCCTTAAGTTAGTTAGGTTTAATTAGTTCTAAGCTCTAGGTGACTGATGACCTCAGAAGTTAAGCCGCATAGTGCCCAGAGCCATTTGAACCATTTTTTTGACACCAGAATGGTGTAGAAGGAAATAGTTTCACCATTTTAAAGTTTGTCACTATAGTGAGTGGTGTAGGAAGCTTGTGGGGTGATTGTATGTCTGATCCTGGACAAATAGATCCTGCATTAGAGTATTAAGAGCGTCACATTATCCACGACAAATACCTTGGAAACTCTATGACATTAACAATATAGAATTTCTTAGCTGCGGTACCGTGTATCTGTAGGTGTGCGTACTTGCAAGGAAGTGGGCCGCGCGGTCTAGGGCGTCTTGTCACGGTTCCCCCCGTCCGAGTTAGAGTCTTCCCTCGGGCATGGGTGTGTTGTCCATAGCATACGTTACTTTAAGTTAGATTAAGTAGTGTGTAAGCTTAGGGACCGATGTCCTAAGCAGTTTGGTCCCATAATATCTTACCACGAATTTACATTTTTAAATTTTTTTTAAATTTTTTATTATTTTTTCTTTTTTTTTTTTTTTGCAAAGAGGTAGAGGGATGATTTAGAAATGATGCAGAAATTGGGAAGCATTCTGCTGTGCCAATAGCTGGCATTGAAATACCGAATAACTGTAAAGTCGCTAAAATTGATTGCGCTATCAACTGTGTTGTGTGTACAGTACACCACCCCATATCAACAGTGTCTTCCTCATCCTGTCTGTTCATTGGTATGCTGTTGATTACCACATAATGACTGACTGACACCACTTGGTTGAGGTCGAGTGAGGCTTGGCGTGGCCGAGCGGTTCTAGGCGCTTCAGTCTGGAACCGCGCGACTGCTACGGTCGCAGGTTCGAATCCTGCCTCGGGCAAGGATGTGTGTGATGTCCTTAGGTTAGTTAGGTTCAGGGGGACTGATGACCTCAGATGTTAAGTCCCATAGTGCTCAGAGAAATCTGAACCATTTTTTTTTAGGCTTGGCGGACCACTGAATATCTTGTACTGATCACTGTGGAGCAAGGGATTAACTGCAGAGGTCATGACTGCCAGACGGTTGTTTGGAATCATTCCGCAATGCTACAGACCCATTCTGTTTCCATATGCTGCGATATATTTCACATATTTTTATTTTCTCCAATAGGATAAAAGTATCTCTTTTTATTTCAGCTACCTCATGCGTGTTGTGAACAGCACCTTCTGGCAATGGTCAACACTGGAACAGTAATTACGCACATGACTGCAAAATGAGGAAGCAATGCTCTTCAAAATGGAATGCTGTGACATCTGTTGAATGGTTCAAATGGCTCTGAGCACTACGGGACTTAACATCTAACGTCATCAGTCCCCTAGAGTTAGAACTACTTAAACCTAACTAACCTAAGGACATCACACACATCCATGCCCGAGGCATGATTCGAACCTGCGACAGTAGCAGAAACGTGGTTCCGGACTGAAGCGCCTAGAACCGCTCGGCCACATTGGTCGGCTGTCGTTGTTGAAGATGGGATTAACTGTATAGGTCATCACCTTCGGAAAGCTGTTGTACTTTGTTGTGGAACTTTGAAATGATAGTGCTTTTCCCAACATGTGAGTAGATTGCATAAAACAGGTTTTGATAGTCAAATTGGGTTTCAAAACTAGAACACAAGAATTTACTGTATGATAAAAAGTTTACTGACATTCGATGGAGGGGAGTTATGGAGCGAAACTGTCAAATTTAAGCACACAGACAATAACTGGTTTCGATGTAATGATGGGGGAGTGGGGGGGGGGGGGGCGGGGGCCGACCGGGGAGAGTGACAGAAAGACAGGCTCTACGATTTGTTTCGTAAATGCATGTCAGATATAGCTAGTCACTGGTAAAAGGGACTTGCCATAGTGTACAATACAGCAACGTCCTCTTGAATTATTACATGTTGTTGTCGAATGTAAAATGAGTTTGTATTTTCAGACATGTGGCTCAGTGGCATGAAAGATTGTGTTCTCTAATGTCATTTCGCGTGTCTGAAATGTTTGTAATACACACGTGCATGACAGTGATTTGAACTCAAGACATTCTCATGTCGTGTAATTTGTCCATCTAGCAAAAAGAAATTAAAATATATTTTTCTCCAGATTTTTGATTCTCTCTTTTTCTTTACTCTGATGACGGTTTCAAAATAACGATGACATTCTGCGGTGAACGGTAGCTATCGCAGCAATATAGTGGAAGGTTTTTTACCTTGTTTTACACGCAATGGGTGTATAGAGGCCTCTGATCATTTGTAATTGGATGCGGTGCACTCTGTTGGATGTCGCAAAATAATGAAATGCGAATTGTATCCTGCAATCGAACGTAGAAAGTATACCGATTGTCGTGGAAAGTCGTCACGACTGTGTTCTCAGTTTCAATATAAGCTTGATTAGAAGAGATGTATTGACGTGAAATACAATTGTTCTCCGTGACAGAATGCTGGTGCGTGTGGGCAAATGTCTCAGCTAGAGCGCGACCTGTGGGGCGTGGATGTGTCGTTATGTTTTAGACGAACATGTTACACTTGGGGCAGCCCACCATTTATGTCCTATTGTTAAGTTAACTATACATGCTTTTATGTTGGCGAAAGACTATCGCCTCATGCGGGGGAATGGCTGAAGGATGGCTGTTTGCCACAGAAAACCCGTTACGTGCTCTGTGGTAGCTGTTGGTCATTTGAGAAAGCCTGAGACCCACTCCTTCCCCCGTTGTTTTATAGAGGGAGGTAGGGAGGTACAGAGAGGAGAGGAGGGATGAGGGGAGGTAAGAGAGCCTCAGGTTTTCACAGTTTGTGACCGCCCATTGATGAGGTCACAGCTGTGACTGGTGCCTCTCTGCAATCTTGTGGGGTAGGTTTTGCGGCAGTTGTGTTATTGCAATGATTTTTCCCCAATCCCCAGTTAATGTGTTGTATTATGACCCATTCATTACGCGTGGTGTTGTTTTTTCACGACAGTTTCGAAGTGTAATTACAACAGTGATGCATTTTTTCATCAGTTGTGGTAGCGTGTATTGGCTTCGATTACCTCGACTCCAGGGTGATTGTCGAGCTGGTGTCTGTAGTGAACTCTGACTTCAAACAGCGATAGATATAGCTCTTAGCTGTGAGCTTACTAACCTCCTCTCTGTTGAACACAAGCATCTCATCACTTGAATACATTCCCCACAAAAAAAAAAAAAAGGTAGCACCTGACACCCCCAGCCTTTTCCCACCAGCTTATACATAAAGGGTGGAGCGCCTCTGTTGGTATGATTGTGTTGGGGGGGGGGGGGGTGCACTTGGGCGGTCTGTCAACGAGGACCAATGTTTTAGTCCCAGAAAAGGAACTGCCATTAATAATTGTCCACCATCTCCTGGGTGGGGTGGGATGTCAGCACAACCCTGGGACAAAAAACAATTCCCACCGAAATTCGAAATTTCTTCCAATAGGGAAGTTGGGGGACGTGTGGGGAGGGGTGAGGGTAGGACCCCCGTGCAGGCTGAGAAAACCACATGACGTTATCAGGGGGTGAGGGTGGTCGTGGTGAAGTCTGCTGTAATTAATTGATCATTGTAATTATTTTGCATATCAATTTGATATCATAATTGCACTCTTGCCACTGTTCCTTACTACTCCCATGAAAGCCTACATACAAAGGGAATGTCTCTGACATGGCCAACCGATCTGGCTCATACTTGGCAGGTCGCTTGAGTGCAGCCTAAAATGAAAGCCTAAGATCTTTGGTTCAGCACCCCTCTGGTTTTGAGAAAAGCATCAATAAAGTGCATGACCTATAATCGACTCAGATTTGATGGTATCGATAAATAATATATGGGACCCACAACCGCAAATTTTCGTAGATATCAAAAAACGTTTTTAATTTCCGCTTATTTATCTATAAGGTAAACACTGTTCACTGAAATCGCCGCTGGTGCATCGACCAAGGTATTTGTTTCGTGAGCAGAGAACCCGTGTTACAGATTGTTTAATTTGAATTTTTTCCGATCCGAAATAGGTAGCAGTATGAGAGTTGATAAGAAAATCAATAAGGAATAGTAATAGGACAAGGAAACAGAATCTTCAAACGACTTGAATCAGTCAAGAATTAAGATTTAAAGCTTCGTTATACGATAACAATACGGGTAAGAGCGCGTAAAAGACGAGCACTTGACGCAATTTATGGCATAGGGAATAAAAACGAACCCTTGTTACAGTTCGTACATACCGTGAAACACGGATTTGTACATTGCGCAATATTCCTTCACATCGCCTGCAAAAACGTTAACTAAAGTTCTTCTGGGCTTACAAGGAACAAATTAATTAGATTCTCGAGGAACAGAAGAGGTCAAATGATTAACCGAGTCGTTAAATATGTTTATGTCCCTTCCTCCAATACAAGTAAACTGACAAACTGTTGTTGATGTTGTCTTCAGTCCTGAGACTGGTTTGATGCAGCTCTCCATGCTACTCTATCCTGTACAAGCTTCTTCATCTCCCAGTACCTACTGCAACCTAAATCCTTCTGAATCTGCTTAGGGTATTCATCTCTTGGTCTCCCTCTAACGTTTTTACCCTCCACGCTGCCCCCCTCCCCCCCCCCCCCAATGCTAAATTTGTGATCCCTTGATGCCTCAGAACATGTCCTACCAACCGATCCCTTCTTCTAGTCAAGTTGTGCCACAAACTCCTCTTCTCCCCATTTCTATTCAATACCTCCTCATTAGTTATATGATCTACCCATCTAATCTTCAGCATTCTTCTGTAGCACCACATTTCGAAAGCTTATATTCTCTTCTTGACCAAACTATTTATCGTCCATGTTTTACTTACATACATGGCTACACTCCATACAAATGATCTCAGAAACTACTTCCTGACACTTAAATCTATACTCGATGTTAACAAATTTCTCTTCTTCAGAAACACTTTCCTTGCCATTGCCAATCTAAATTTTATATCCTCTCTACTTCGACCATCATCAGTTATTTTGCTCCCCAAATAGCAAAACTCCTTTACTACTTTAAGCGCCTCATTCCCTAATCTAGTTCCCACAGCAACACCCGAGTTAACTCGACTACATTCCAATATCCTCGTTTTGCATTTGTTGATGTTCATCTTATATCTTCCTCTCAAGACACTGCCCATTCCGTTCAACTGCTCTCCCAAGTCCTTCGCTGTCTCTGACAGAATTACATTGTCAACGGCGAACCTCAAAGTTTTAATTTCTTCTCCATGGATTTTAATTCCTACTCCCAATTTTTCTTTAGTTTGCTTTACTGCTTGCTCAATATACAGATTGAATAACATCGGGGAGAGTCTACAGCCCTGTCCCACTCCCTTCTCAATCACTGCTTCCCTTTCATGTCCCTCGTCTCTTATAACTGCCATGTGGTTTCTGTACAAATTGTAAATAGCCGTTCGCCCCCTGTATTTTAACCCTGCCACATTCAGAATTTGAAAGAGAGTATTCCAGTCAACATTGTCAAAAGCTTTCTCTAAGTCTACAAATGCTAGAAACGTAGGTTTGTCTTTCCTTAATCTATTTTCTAAGATAAGTCGTAGGCTCAGTATTGCCTCACGTGTTCCAATATTTCTACGGAATCCAAACTGATCTTCCCCGAGATCGGCTTCTACCAGTTTTTCCATTCGTCTGCAAAGAATTCGTGTTTGTATTTTGCAGCCGTGGCTTATTAAACTGATAGTTCGGTAATTTTCACATTTGTCAACACCTGCTTTCTTTGGGATTGGAATTATTATATTCTGCTTGAAGTCTGAGGGTATTTCACCGCCGGCCGCGGTGGTCTAGCGGTTCTAGGCGCGCAGTCCGGAACCGCGCGACTGCTACGGTCGCAGGTTCGAATCCTGCCTCGGGCATGGATGTGTGTGATGTCCGTAGGTTAGTTAGGTTTAAGTAGTTCTAAGTTCTAGGGGACTTATGACCACAGCAGTTGAGTCCCATAGTGCTCAGAGCCATTTGGTATTTCACCTGTCTCATACATCTTGCTCACCAGATGGTAGAGTTTTGTCAGGACTTGCTCTCCCAAGGATGTCAGTAGTTCTAATGGAATATTGTTTACTCCCGGGGCCTTGTTTCGACTCAGGTCTTACAGTGCTCTGTCAAACTCTTCACGTAGTATCATATCTCCCATTTCATCTTCATGTATATCCTCTTCAATTTCCGTAATATTGTCCTCAAGTACATCGCCCTTGTATAGACCATGTATGTACTTCTTTGCTTAGAACTGGGTTTTCATCTGAGCTTTTGATATCCATACTAGTGGTTCTCTTTTCTCCAAAGGTCTCTTTAATTTTCCTGTAGGCAGTATCTATGTTACCCCTAGTGAAATACGCCTCTATATCCTAATATTTGTCCTCTAGCCATCCCTGCTTAGCCATTTTGCACTTCCTGACGATCTCATTTTTGAGACGTTTGTATTCCTTTTTGCCTGCTTCATTTACTGCATTTTTATATTTTCTCCTTTCATCAATTAAATTAAATATTTCTTCTGTTAGCCGAGGATTTCTACTAGCCCTCGTCTTTTTACCTACTTGATCCTTTGCTGCCTTCGTTATTTTCTCTCTCAAGCTACCTATTCTTCTTCTACTGTATTTCTTTCCCCTGTTCTTGTCAATCGTTCCCTAACGCTCTCTTTGAAACTCTCTACAATCTCCCCTTCTTTCAGTTTATGCAGGTCCCATCTAAAATCCTAACTTTTTGCAGTTCATAACCAATAAATTGTGGTCAGAGTCCACATCTGCCCAGTTTCTTATTGGAATTGTTATGCTGAGGGAGAGAAAGCGCAACGCCAAAGATTACTTAATGTACAGTAATGAAATTTCGAGAATATGTTTGCTAGGTAGCATATTTAAGTGAATTAGCCGAGCGGTCTAAGGCGCTACGGTCATGGACTCTGCGGCTGGTCCCGGCGGAGGTTCGAGTCCTCCCTCGGACATAGGTGTGTGTGTTTGTGTGTAAGCTTAGGGACTGATGACCTTAGCAGTTAAGTCCCATACGATTTCGCACACATATTTAAGTAATTAATATTGGAAAATAACTGTTTAATGTAACTGCGAGAAAAGCCATTGCAAATGTGAAATGCTGGTGTATTAATAACCTGTGTAAAAGACAGCATGTTGAATACAAGCATGCAGACGTTCATGTATGGTGTTGTACAGGTGCCGGATGTCAGTTTGTGGGATGGAGTTACATGCCTGTCAGTCGGTTGATGGGACAGGGACGGTTAGTGCTGGTTGTGGATGACGCCCAAGTTGTCGTCCGATGATGCTCAATTGGAGACAGATCTGTCGACTCTTTGCGGAGTATGTTGGGATACAACGTGCGTTATCCTGTTGGAAAGCACCCTTTGGAATGCTGTTCATGAATGGCCGCACAACGTGGTCTAGCGATTCTAGGCGCTCAGTCCGGAACCGCGCGACTGCTACGGTCGCAGGTTCGAATCCTGCCTCGGGCATGGATGTGTGTGATGTCCTTAGGTTGGTTAGGTTTAAGTAGTTCTAAGTTCTAGGGGACTGATGACCACAGATGTTAAGCCCCATAGTGCTCAGAACCATTTGAACCATTTTTTTGAATGGCCGCACAACAGGTCGAATCGTCAGGTTGACGTACAAATTTGCAGTGAGGGTGCGTGGGATAAGCACGAGAGTGATCCTGCTGTCACATGAAATTGGACCCCACACCTTATCTCGAGGTGTAGGTCTAGCGTGTCTAGGACGCAGGTGGGTTGGTTGCAGGTGCTCAGCTGGCCGCCTCCTAACCAATACGCGGCCATCACTGGCAGCGAGGCAGAACCAGCTTTCATCAGAAGACATAACAGACCTCCAATGAGCTCTCGCGTGACACCACTCAAGTCGCAAATGTCAGGGGTCAGCGGAATGCACGCTACATGGCGTCTGGCTCGGAGCTGTTCTTGAAGTAACCGGCGTGTAACTGTTCATTGTGTCACTCTGCTGTTAACTGCTGCTCAAATTGCTGCTGCAGCAGGTATAGAGGCACCAGAGCCATAGGCTGAACGCGATGGTCATTTCTCTGGGTAGCACCACGTGGCCGTCCGGAGCCCGGTCTTCTTGCGACCGTACACTGTCGTTACCGTCGCTGCGAGCAATCGTATACAGTGGCTTTGAAGTCTTCCTGCAGCATCGCAGAAAGAGCATCCAGCTTGTCGTGCCCTATTCCACGACTTTGTCCAAAGTCAGTGAGGTATTGATAATGGCCTCTTCGCTCTCTTAAACGCATTCTTGACCAACATCAAGTCACCACGTACAATCTGAAAGGCAACTAACGCTCGTGACAGGTACAGCGTGTGTTTAAAGCAAACCTGATATGTGTCTTCATAGAGGCGCTATTAACGCCACTCTTACGCGACCGGCGTGAAATCTGAATAGACATCTTCCAGATGTAGAAACACGCCTGCCAACTTTCGTTTATGTCGCACAGCTCCTTCTTTCTGCGATTCTTTTCCGTCAGTGTATTCCTTATTGATTTACGTATCTTATCAACCTTACTATGCTTACCAGTTTCGAAACTAAAAAAATACAATTGGAAAAAATGAATGCTCTGTGGAATCGAAGACAAGTTCTCTACGTCCCAGCGAAAAGCTTTGGTGGATACATTAGCGTTTACCTGATGGGTAATTAGCGACAGTCAAGAAAGCCTCATTCCTCAATTTACAGGAAAATACGCGATTCGGATCCTCTGTTAGGATGAAAAGTGCTCAGTTTTCAATTTTCTACCGATCTTCTCAATTCTGAGTCGACTGCGCATCATGAACTTTAGGAATGAGGGTTGTCTTTCTCAAACACGGGCGTGTGGTGAGTGAGAATATCTTACAATCTTCCATTCGAGGTTTTACATAAGCGACCTGCCAGTTATGAACCGAATCGGTCGGCCATGTCCAGGCCTTCTGCTTATTAGAAACTTCCAAGAATCAACTTTAAGTGATGAACCTAGGAATATCAATACAATACACGTACAAGGCCCCAGGAGTAGACAACATTCCATTAGAACTACTGAAAGCCTTGGGAGAGCCAGTCCTGACGAAACTGTACCATCTGGTGAGCAAGATGTATGAAACAGGTGAAATACCCTCAGACTTCAAGAAGAATATAATAATCCCCATCCCAAAGAAAGCAGGTGTTGACAAATGTGAAAATTAGCGAACTATCAGTTTAATAAGTCGTGGCTGCAAAATACTAACGCGAATTCTTTACAGACGAATGGAAAGACTAGTAGTAGCCGACCTCGGGGAAGATCAGTTTGGATTCCGTAGAAATACTGGAACACGTGAGGCAATACTGACCCTACGACATATTTTAGAAGCTAGATTAAGGAAAAGCAAACCTACGTTTCTAGCATTTGTAGACATCGAGAAAGCTTTTGACAATGTTGACTGGAATACGCTCTTTCAAATTCTCAAGGTTGCAGGGGTAAAATACAGGGAGCGAAAGGCTATTTACAATTTGTACACAAACCAGATGGCAGTTATAAGAGTCGAGGGACATGAAAGGGAAGCAGTTATTGGGAAGGGAGTGAGACAGGGTTGTAGCCTCTCCCCGATGTTGTTCAATCTGTATATGGAGCAAGCAGTAAAGGAAACAAAAGAAAAATTCGGAGCAGGTATTAAGATCCTTGGAGAAGAAATAAAAAGTTTGAGGTTCGTCGATGACATTGTAATTCTGTCAAAGACAGCAAAGGACTTGGAAGAGCAGTTGAATGGAATGGATAGTGTCTTGAAAGGAGGGTATAAGATGAACATCAACAAAAGGAAAACGAGGATAATGGAATGTAGTCGAATTAAGTCGGGTGATGCTGAGAGAGATTAGGAAATGAGACAAAGTAGTAAAGGAATTTTGCTATTTGGGGAGCAAAATAACTGATGATGGTCGAAGTAGAGAGGATGTAAAATGTAGACTGGCAATGGCAAGGAAAGTGTTTCTGAAGAAGAGAAATTTGTTAACATCGACTGTAGATTTAAGTGTCAGGAAGTCATTTCGGAAAGTATTTGTATGGAGTGTAGCCATGTATGTAGGTGAAACATGGACGATAAATAGTTTGGACAAGAAGAGAATATAAGCTTTTGAAATGTGTTGCTACAGAAGAATGCTGAAGATTAGATGGGTAGATCACATAACTAATGAGGAAGTATTGAATAGGATTGGGGAGAAGAGAAGTTTGTGGCAAAACTTGACTAGAGGAAGGGATCGGTTGGTAGGACATGTGTTGAGGCATCAAGGGATCACCAATCTAGTATTGGAGGGCAGCGTGGAGGGTAAAAATCGTAGAGTGAGACCAAGAGATGAATACACTAAGCAGATTCAGAAGGATTTAGGTTGCAGTAGGTACTGGAAGATGAAGAAGCTTGCACAGGATAGAGTAGCATGGAGAGCTGTATGAAACCAGCCTCAGGACTGAAGACCACAATAACAACAACAATACACGTCGCTTCCATAAGGGTCGTGACGACAAGATGAGACTAATTACAGCGTGCTTAGAAGCGTTTGAGTGATCATTCTTCGCTGAGTCATACATGAACGAACGAAGAAAGACTTAATAACTCCTAAAACGGAAAGTGCTCGCTGCCACGTACCTCATAGCGGTTTGCAGAGCGTGGGTGTAGACGCAGTGGTTGTAATGAAACTACGAAAACAACAGTCTGTTACTGTTCACAACGGAGTTAAGTTGCTTTAGCTCGTCTGATGATAGCTTCCGTGATGCATTTTATCAACAGTGAATGACATGAGAAGGAAAATGGGATGTATGGTCTCATTAAAATGACAGAGTTGAGTTCGGTTTAAGTTTAAGGACGGTCTTACGAAGGACAAGCGGATTACGAGCGGCCCATTATATGTTGCAACATGCTGTTAACTTCGTTACCTCCGACATATGCACTCATTTCAGTAATGTGAGCACCAGCAATACGATTCAGATTGAGTTGCCAAATCAATGGCCGTACCTAATTGGCTACTCGGTTCAAACTTCTGCTCCATAAAGCCAGCAACAGAAGCGACAGGGATGGAGTAACAGTGTTCAGTTGTGACACAATAACCGCTCCAATGGAAAAGGAAAAACAACTTTTAACAGAAATGTAAAATGTAGCGCCACGTGAATTTAAGATCATCATATAAAATGGCAAAATAACATCGGTGGAGTGTTTAATAACAGATTTTCTAAAACGAAGCGCAATAAGGTGCCAGTTAGGCTGATTCATAACTGCACAGCCAGTTTCGACCTTTGATGCCGTTTTCGTATTTTTATCTGCATAACAAACTTACAAAGTTACCGCCACGAAACGGTAAGTCAATAGAATGAACGTAGCAGGTGCCATATTACCCATATCCGCGTTAAAATAACAGCACACACACACAATGGGCTATCATTCGTGACGGTTTGCAGATTATGCTGCTTATAGCGAATTGACAGATACTCGAAGCACTGTAGGCGGGAAAATATGTACAACCGTCGACCAAAGGCTAACGCTTAGCCCAGTCTAAGAATTTCAGAGATCTGTGTACGTACATTATCTGATGAAAGGCACTGGGACACCGGTTGTGGACACTGATATGATGTTTATCCACCCTTCGCCCTTATGCCGGTTTGAACTACGCTGAGAACCCTTTCGAGGCGTGTCTGAGTGTGTGTGGAGGAGGAGTCGAAGCAAGAGATGATGGTTACTGGAGAGAAGTCGGCGTTATAACTCAACCTAGAGGTGATCTATTGGGTTGAGCTCGGCACTGCGGGCAGACCAGACTCTTTCAGAAACGTTGCTGTCAAAAAAGCATTCTCACAGCTGCTGCTTTGTGCACAGTGTATTGTCTCGTTGATACCAACAATCATGGTATCCGAATAGTTTCCCCACTGCAGGCAGTACACAACGCTGTAACATGTGTTCATGTTCTTTCGCATTTAGTGTTTCCTTATTTGCAGTAAGAGGCCCACACCACTACCACGAGAAACACCTCCACACTGGAACACCGCCTCCACGGTACTTCACTGTTAGCACTACACGTGACGGCAGGTAGCTTCCTCCACACATTCGCGAAACCCAAACTGTAACACAGGATTCCAGTGGGCTACAGCATCACTTAAAATCATTCGCTTCCGGTCAGACATTGTCCGGCGGCGTTGCTCTCTTCGCCACCTCAGGCGTCCCAGTACTGACCACAGAAACGTGTCTCTCATGACGAACTGCTCGAGCTTTGCACCGAGTTCTTTTAACTCCCTGCGAATAGTCGTTGCGCCAGCTGCACTGCTGGAACTCTCACGAGGTTTCTTGCGCTGATTTCATGCGACTCTCTTACGACTACCTTCCATAATGACCAGTGCATAAGATCTTCCTGACATGGTTTAGCCGTTTTTTTTTCCTTCGTGTTTCCATTTTAGTCACATCACCAGCTGCCGCCAGCTTTCGAAGGGCTGATGAATGTATCACTCACGAGACATTCAATCACTAACCTACGATAAAAGTCACTCAGCTTCCCTGGCTGACCCACTCTTCTGTTACTCCTTTTATACTGACAGACCCGTACTCTCTGCCTATTTCTGTACTGGCGGGACCATGTTTCGTGACATCTAGTGGTCAGTTCCGGATACTTCTGATCAAATAGTCTATGTAATTCAATAAGAGACGAGGGATAAGGAAGGATTTCGTCTTGTCATCTACCAGTACCTCACACAGAATGGTTCCTTCATCACGGGAAAGTACAGAAAACCACTGTATTCTATCACAGAAAAATACAGGGGATGAGGCAAAATTTGTTGAAGAAAAAAATAAAAAAAACACAACTTCTCACGACGCTTAGTCTTGCCGTAGCCTCGTAAGAACATTTCGCTTCGTCTTGAAAGCTTAGGTTAGAACATTTAAAATGGGAAATGGATAGGTTAAAGTTAGATATAGTGGGAATTAGTGAAGTTCGGTGGCAGGAGGAACAAGACTTTTGGTCAGGTGATTACAGGGTTATAAATACAAAATCAAATAGGGGTAATGCAGGAGTAGGTTTAATAATGAATAAAAAAATAGGAGTGCGGGTTAGCTACTACAAACAGCATAGTGAACGCATTATTGTGGCCAAGATAGACACAAAGCCCATGCCTGCTACAGTAGTACAAGTTTATATGCCAACTAGCTCTGCAGATGATGAACAAATTGATGAAATGTATGACGAGATAAATGAAATTATTCAGGTAGTGAAGGGAGACGAAAATTTAATAGTCATGGGTGACTGGAATTCGTCAGTAGGAAAAGGGAGAGAAGGAAACATAGTAGGTGAATATGGATTGGGGGGGAAGAAATGAAAGAGGAAGCCGCCTTGTAGAATTTTGCACAGAGCATAACTTAATCATAGCTAACGCTTGGTTCAAGAATCATAAAAGAAGGTTGTATACCTGGAAGAATCCTGGAGATACTAAAAGGTATCAGATAGATTATGTAATGGTAAGACAGAGATTTAGGAACCAGGTTTTAAATTGTAAGACATTTCCAGGGGCAGATGTGGACTCTGACCACAATCTATTGGTTATGAACTGCAGATTGAAACTGAAGAAACTGCAAAAAGGTGGGAATTTAAGGAGATAGGACCTGGATAAAGTGAAAGAACCAGAGGTTGTAGAGAGTTTCAGGGAGAGCATAAGGGAACAATTGACAGGAATGGGGGAAAGAAATACAGTAGAAGAAGAATGGGTAGCTCTGAGGGATGAAATAGTGAAGGCAGCAGAGGATCAAGTAGGTAAAAAGACGAGGGCTAATAGAAATCCCTGGGTAACAGAAGAAATATTGAATTTAATTGATGAAAGGAGAAAATTTAAAAATGCAGTAAATGAAGCAGGCAAAAAGGAATACAAACGTCTCAAAAATGAGATCGACAGGAAGTGCAAAATGGCTAAGCAGGGATGGCTAGAGGACAAATGTAAGGATGTAGAGGCTTATCTCACTAGGGGTAAGATAGATACAGCCTACAGGAAAATTAAAGAGACCTTTGGAGATAAGAGAACCACTTGTATGAACATCAAAAGCTCAGATGGAAACCCAGTTCTAAGCAAAGAAGGGAAAGCAGAAAGGTGAAAGGAGTATACAGAGGGTCTATACAAGGGCGATGTACTTGAGGACAATATTATGGAAATGGAAGAGGATGTAGATGAAGATGAAATGGGAGATAAGATACTGCGTGAAGAGTTTGACAGAGCACTGAAAGACCTGAGTCGAAACAAGGCCCCGGGAGTAGACAACATTCCATTAGAACTACTGATGGCCTTGGGAGAGCCAGTCATTACAAAACTCTACCTTCTGGTGAGCAAGATGTATGAGACAGGCGAAATACCCACAGACTTCAAGAAGAATATAATAATTCCAATCCCAAAGAAAGCAGGTGTTGACAGATGTGAAAATTACCGAACTATCAGTTTAATAAGTCACAGCTGCAAAATACTAACGCGAATTCTTTACAGACGAATGGAAAAACTGATAGAAGCGGACCTCGGGGAAGATCAGTGTGGATTCCGTAGAAATGTTGGAACACGTGAGGCAATACTAACCTTGCGACTTATCTTAGAAGAAAGATTAAGAAAAGGCAAACCTACGTTTCTAGCATTTGTAGACTTAGAGAAAGCTTTTGACAACGTTAACTGGAATACTCTCTTTCAAATTCTGAAGGTGGCAGGGGTAAAATACAAGGAGCGAAAGGCTATTTACAATTTGTACAGAAACCAGATGGCAGTTATAAGAGTCGAGGGGCATGAAAGGGAAGCAGTGGTTGGGAAGTGAGTGAGACAGGGATGTAGCCTCTCCCCGATGTTATTCAATCTGTATATTGAGCAAGCAGTAAAGGAAACAAAAGAAAAATTCGGAGTAGGTATTAAAATTCATGGAGAAGAAGTAAAAACTTTGAGGTTCGCCGATGACATTGTAATTCTGTCAGAGACAGCAAAGGACTTGGAAGAGCAGTTGAACGGAATGGACAGTGTCTTGAAAGGAGGATATAAGTTGAACATCAACAAAAGCAAAACTAGGAAAATTGAATGTATTCGAGTTAACTCGGGTGATGCTGGGGGAATTAGATTAGGAAATGAGAAACTTGAAGTAGTAAAAAAGGTTTGCTATTTGAGGAGCGAAATAACTGATGGTCGAAGCAGAGAGGATATAAAATGTAGACTGGCAATGGCAAGGAAATCGTTTATGAAGAAGAGAAATTTGTTAACATCTAGTATAGATTTAAGTGTCAGGAAGTCGTTTCTGAAAGTATTTGTATGGAGTGTAGCCATGTATGGAAGTGAAACATGGACGATAAGCAGTTTGGACAAGAAGAGAATACAAGCTTTCGAAATGTGGTGCTACAGAAGAATGCTGAAGATTAGATGGGTAGATCACATAACTAATGAGGAGGTACTGAATAGGATAGGGGAGAAGAGGAGTTTGTGGCACAACTTGACTAGAAGAAGGGATCGGTTGGTAGGACATGTTTTGAGGCATCAAGGGATCACAAATTTAGCATTGGAGGGCAGCGTGGAGGGTAAAAATCGTAGAGGGAGACCAAGAGATCAATACACTAAGCAGATTCAGAAGGATGTAGGTTGCAGTAGATACTGAGAGATGAAGAAGCTTGCACAGGATAGAGTAGCATGGAGAGCTGCATCAAACCAGTCTCAGGACTGAAGACCACAACAACAACATTGAAAGCTTGCCGTAACCTCGTAAGAACATTTCGGTAGTATGCTCCTGCGATGGTGTGCCCATTACTAGCATAATCTGTTGCCGTTACCCCAGGACACTGCCAAAAGCACTCACGATGACGCCTGTGCGTCCGCGTTTTATGGCGGTGGCAAATCCACATGTTTCACCTGATCCCTTTGTTCCTTCTTTTTTGGTGTCATACTGATGCATCTGGTCCCAGCTATAGTTACTATGCGCCGGCGGAAGTGGGCGTGCGGTTCTAGGAGCTGCAGTCTGGAACCGCGAGACCGCTACGGTCGCAGGTTCGAATCCTGCCTCGGGCATGGATGTGTGTGATGTCCTTAGGTTAGTTAGGTTTAACTAGTTCTAAGTTCTAGGGGACTAATGACCCCAGAAGTTGAATCCCATAGTGCTCAGAGCCATTTGAACCATTTTTTATAGTTACTATGCGATGGGGAAGACATCTGAATTGGAGTGGCGGTTGCAAAATTTCCGCTGCTGCCAGGTTCGGCGGTTTTTTTGAATGGGTGTGGGCAGTCACAGAATACGCTAGGCAACGACCTTCTTCGTGTTGAAAATATCGTGCAAGCTGTTTAAAAGTGTTCGAAGGACGCCTTTCACTTTCTGCAGTATCGCCTCGTCTTGCAAGGAACACCTTGACTGCGAGGTCGCAAACGAGCAACGATGATTGGCTGCTAATAGCAACAGATCATATTCCCGCCTAAACTGTTCTGAGCCAATCACTACATCAGATTCATTGGCGTCACTTCTACAAGCAAATTATTACTATAATGTTTATTAATTGAAACTAAACGAAAATTAATCTTGCGACAGCTTTAGGAGAACATGACTCTACAAATAACTATTCTGGCTGCCTTCTTACACAAACAAGTACGCTTGGACATACGTCATCAGCAATGTGGGTACAAACATCTTTCCCACGCTATGATTGCATAATGCATTACATAAAATTAATATTGAAATTTACGTATGTCCCTCATACACACTCTCACTCACTCTCATTTAATAGTTTTGTCTGAATTTTATATTACGAAAATAAAATTATAGTTTTAATATGAAAATCTCAAGTAATTCAAAAAATGGCTCTGAGCACTATGGGACTTAACATCTGAGGTCATCAGTCCCCTAGAACTTAGAACTACTTAAACCTAACTAACCTAAGGACATCACACACATCCATGCCCGAGGCAGGATTCGAACCAGCGACCGCAGCGGTCGCGCGGTTCCAGACTGAAGGGCCTAGAACCGCTCGGCCACATCGGCCGGCCTCAATTAATTAATTCTGCACACTGAGAGTTCTGTTCATTTCACAAGTAATACCAAAAGATATACTATTATAGTTCGTAACTGAATTTAATTCTCTAAGTGTCCGTTTTTGGTATTTTAGGTAATTTTTCTAATTTTGAAAATACCCCAGCCAGAAAGATGAGATTTTGCAACCAGCTTGTTTTTAATAACAAAAGGCTACACATTAACTTTTATCAAAACTGAATAATATTTAGTATCGTTCATTTAGATAATTAGGAGCTTGGAACATTCTGACGCAGGAACTGACAGAAGTAGCACTTTCCCGCGGCCGCGCTAGGGACAGGTGCGAGTGAATCACGCCGAGATACAAGCGGCTGTCACCGCCACCGAATCCAAAGCTACGAGCCCCTACTGCATTAAAACCCTATCGCGGATTGACTCGCGACGTCACAGGAGGACTCGAACCTTCGACGGGAGAAGCCGCGCGAAACGTCGTAAGGCGCCTCAAACCGCGCGGTTACCTCGCGCGACTTCCAGTAAGTCCGCAGCAGTATGCCTGTGTTGTACATAAGAAAAACTACGGATATTCGAGGGAAGACAAGGTGCACTTATTACAAAAACTAGTGTTTGTGTGTTTCAAGGATGTTCGATACAATTTACAGGAGGTGTAAGATAGTGACCTACTATGTTATGCTCATCAAATTTCGTGCGATATAGATTACAGTGATTTCAAGGGAACCGGCAGATGGTTGCATAAATTCAGACAGTGCTACAGAACTGGAAGACGTAAGGTAACGAAATTTCAAACAAAGCGTCAAATGGACGATGCCCAGTAGTCTGCATGATCGAGCCGGGCCGTGGTGGCCGTGCGGTTCTAGGCGCTGCAGTCTGGAATCGAGCGACCGCTACGGTCGCAGGTTCGAATCCTGCCTCGGGCATAGATGTGTGTGATGTCCTTAGGTTTAATTAGTTCTTAAGTTTTAGGCGACTGATGACCTCGTAAGTCAAGTCGCATAGTGCTCAGAGCCATTTGAAACATTTTTTGCATAATCGATCCAAAAATTTGTCGACGAGATAAACAAACTTGTCCCATCTTTCAGTAAGGAATTCATTTTCAACTTCGACCAATGTGGATTTGAAGAGGAAATGGATGTCAAAGGAACCCTAGAAATTAGAGGTACGGAGAGAATTGTATCGAGATCATCTAACATGAATGTCTTAACACGTTCGTATACAATTATGCCGAGTGTTAATCTGGATTATAAATTGGCTGGAAATTTATTTATTGTGCTACGAGAAGTTGGAGGCGTCTGCCAGCTACGATTCTTCCTCGTGTGCGTGATCTTGCAAGGGCAGTACGGAATATTTACGTCACAACAAACATGAGTGGGAAAATGTGCGTAAGAGTACTACATCTATGGTTTGAGTACTGTTTTTGCCAAAAAACTGGTCCAAATAGTTTGCTTTTTCTCAATTCCTGGTCTGCGTATAAAAATCACACTTCTCTAGAGCAAACTCCCCCTCCTGAGAAGTGTGTTACACTGCAGTCCATACCAACCGGAGCCACTGCACAAACTCACCCCCTGGATGTTTGTTTTTTCCGTGTTTATAAAAATATCGCAGTATCTACAGCTACGTCTTAAAGGATAGCCAGTTTCGCTATAAGCTCCACGACAGACTGTTTAGAATTCGGCTACATCAAATCACAGTCCATCAGTTCTCATCGCCTCGTAACGCAATACGATTCTGTATGCATTCCTTGAGACTGTATCCGTAGCTGGAAGCCGTGCGCGGTTTGTGACTCCCAACAAGTCCGCCGCAGCCTCGGCTCGATGCTGCGAGCCTTTGACTCACTGTGGCCACCAGTCTTCACTCGGTGTTTATGGACCAAGTTAATGGTTTGTTCTGAACATTTCTTGAACATCGACGATACCCATTTTGTAAAGTGTAATACATACATCCCATACAAGATGCGTCGCCGCAACTCCCGGACACTCATTTTCTGTCGCCCTCCTGGTGCGCGTGGTCACTCATTAGCAGCTAATATTTTTCACGTCATACTTCTCAACAGAACACTTCCAAATGCGTCGTGCTAAAGATTGAACTTGCGACCTCGCCCTCAAGGAGTTCCTTGTTAGAACTTGAGGCTCCCAACTCTCTTACGATTACTGGTCCTTCAGAGAGAGATGGCCTGCCACTTCGATCTCCGTCATTAAGACCTTTGTGAGTACCCTGGAAGCGCCTGTGCTAGTTAAAGGCTCTGTCGTATGACGCTGCATTTTTGCCGTACACTTTAATCAGCAGCGTGATAGGTCAGGAGTCCACTACACACAGGAGGCGGCTACACGGGTAGCGGGGGCTGTGTGAAAGGGATTGGGCGGTTTTTTAGGTTAGAGGGGCCTCAGGGAACCACAGAAGGGACGTCCGTCTAAAAGTTGGCAGGTGAAATACAGTAAGGTAATTGTAGAAACGATTGGTATTGTAAAATGTCGTAGCTGTCTTCGGAAAGAACCAGAACTCCAAGCCCTAATAGAAAGCACTCAAGCTCAAATAGTTGTAGATACAGAGAGCTGGTTAAAGCCGGAAATAAGTTCAGCTGAATTTTTTTGAAACTATCTAACAGTGTTGAGGAAGGATAGATTAAATACAGTTAATGGTGGACTGTTGCTGTCAGAAGTAGTTTGCCTTGTAGCGAAATCGAAGTAGATAGTTAGTGTGAAATAGTATGGGTAGAGGTTATACCTGACAGTCGGACTAAACTATTAATTGGATCGTTTTACCGACCCCCCGACTCAGAAGATATAGTTGCTGAACAGTTCAAAGAAAACTTGAGACTCATTTCAAATAAGTACCCCATTCATACAATTACAGTCGGTGGTGGCTTTAATCTATCCTCGATATGCTGGAAACGTTATACGTTTAAAGCCAGCGGTAGGCATAAAACGTCATCCGAAATTGTACTGAATGCTTTCTCAGAAAATTATTTTGAACAGCCGCGCGGGATTAGCCGAGCGGTCTCTGGCGCTGCAGTCATGGACTGTGCGGCTGGTCACGGCGGAGGTTCGAGTCCTCCCTCGGGCATGGGTGTGTGTGTTTGTCCTTGGGATAATTTAGGTTAAGTAGTGTGGAAGCTTAGGGACTGATGACCTTAAGATCCCATAAGATTTCACACACATTTGAACATTTTTATTTTGAACTATTAGTTCATGAGCCCACTCGAAGCATAAATGGTTCCGAAAGCGTACTTGATCTTCTAGCAACAAATAATCTTGGAGTATTGTGACGAATACAGGGATTAGTGACCACAAGGCAGTTGCTGCTAGGCTGAATACCGTAACACCTACAACCATCAAAAAGAAACGCAAAGTATATCTATTTAAAAAAATCTGATAAAAATGCTGTTAACGCCTTTTTAAGAGACAGTCTTCACTCCTTCCGATCTGATCATGTAGGTGTAGAAAAGTTGTGGGATGTTTTCAAAGAGATAGTATCGATAGCATTTGAGAGATATATACCACATAAATTAATAAGTGATGGTACTGATCCCCCATGGTACACAAAACGGGTCAGATCGTTGTTGCAGAAGCAACGAAAAAAGCATGCCACATTTAAAAGAACGCAAAATCCCCAAGATTGGCAAAGTTTTACAGAAGTTCGAAATATGACGCGTACTTCAATGCGAGATGCTTTTAATAATTTTCACAGCGAAATTCTGTCTCGAAATCTGGCAGAAAACCCAAAGAGATTCTGGTCATACATAAAGCACACCAGTGGCAAGACGCAATCAATACCTTCACTGCGCGATAACATCGGTGAAGTCACTGATGACAGTGCCACTAAAGCAGAGTTATTAAACACGGTTTTCCGAAACTCCTTCACCAAAGAACAACAGCCAAGATGAGAAACATAGAAGTAGATATCCTCGGAGTAACGAAGCAGCTAAAATCACTTAATAAAGGCAAGGCCTCCGGTCCAGATTGTGTACCAGTAAGGTCCTCTCAGGGTATGCTGATAAAATAGCTCCATATTTAGAAATTATATATAACCTCTCGCTCACAGAAAGATCCGTACCTAAAGACTGGAAAATTGCTCAAGTCACACCAATACCCAAAAAGGGAAGTAGGAGTAATCCTCTGAATTACAGGCCTATATCACTAACGTCAATCTGCAGTAGGGTATTGGAACATATACTGTACTCGAACATTATGAAGTACCTCGGGAAAAAAAACCATTTATTGACACATAGTCAGCACTGTTTCAGAAAATATCGTTCTTGTGAAACACAACTACCTCTTCATTCTCATGAAGTAATAAGTGGTATCGACAGGGGATTCCATATTTTTAGATTTCCAGAAGGCTTTAGACACCGTTCCTCACAATCGTCTTCTAACGGAACTGCGTGCCTACGGAATATAGCCTAAGTTGTGCGACTGGATTCGTGATTTCATGTCAGAAAGCTCACAGTTCGTAGTAATAGACGGAAAGTCATCGAGTAAAACAGAAGTAATATTCGGCCTTCCCCAAGGAAGTGTTGTTGTTGTTGTGGTCTTCAGTCCTGAGACTGGTTTGATGCAGCTCTCCGTGTTACCCTATTCCGGGCAAGCTTCTTCATCTCCCAGTACTTACTGCAACCTATGTCCTGAATCTGCTAAGTGTATTCATCTCTTGGTCTCCCTCTAACGTTTTTACCCTCCACGCTGCCCTTCAATACTAAATTGGTGATCCCTCGATGTCTCAGAACACGTCCTACCAACCGATCCCTTCTTCTAGTCAAGTTGTGCCACAAACTTCTCTTCTCCCCAATCCTATTCAATACTTCCTCATTAGTTATGTGATCTACCCATCTAATCTTCAGCATTCTTCTGTAGCACCACATTTCGAAAGCTTCTATTCTCTTCTTGTCTAAACTATTTATCGTCCATGTTTCACGTCCATACATGGCTACACTCTATACGAATACTTTCAGAGACGACTTCCTGGCACTAAAATCTGACTCGATGTTAACAAGTTTCTCTTCTTCAGAAACGCTTGACTTGCCATTGCCAGCCTACATTTTATATCTTCTCTGCTTCGATCATCATCAGTTATTTTGCTCCCCAAATAGCAAAACTCCTTTACTACTTTAAGTGTCCCATTTCCTAATCTAATCCCCTCAGCATCACCCGACTTAATTCGACTACATTCCATTATCCTCGTTTTGCTTTTGTTGATGTTCATCTTATATTCTCCTTTCAAGACACTGTCCATTCCGTTTAAATGCTCTTCCAAGTCCTTTGCTGTCTCTGACAGAATTACAATCTCATCGGCGAACCTCAAAGTTTTTATTTCTTCTCCATGGACTTTAATACCTACTCCGAATTTTTCTTTTGTTTCCTTTACTGCTTGCTCAATATATTGATTAACATCGGGGAGAGGCTACAACCCTGTCTCACTCACTTCCCAACCACTGCTTCCCTTTCATGTCCCTCGACTCTTATAACTGCCATCTGGTTTGTGTACAAATTGTAAGTAGCCTTTCGCTCCCTGTATTTTACCCCTCCCACCTTTAGAATTTTAAAGAGAATATTCCAGTCAACATTGTCAAAAGCTTTCTCTAAGTCTACAAATGCTAGAAAAGTAGGTTTGCCTTTCCTTAATCTTTCTTCTAATATAAGTCGTAAGGTCAGTATTGCCTCATGTGTTCCAATATTTCTACGGAATCCAAACTGATCTTCCCCGAGATCGGCTTCTACCAGTTTTTCCATTCGTCTGTAAAGAATTGGTCTTAGTATTTTGCAGCTATGACTTATTAAACTGATCGGTAATTTTCACATCTGTCAACATCTGCTTTCTTTGGGACTGGAATTATTATATTCTTCTGAAGTCTGAGGGTATTTCGCCTGGCACATGCCTCTTGCTCACCGGATAGTAGAGTTTTGTCAAGACTGGCTGAGGGTATTTCGCCTGTCTCATACATCTTGCTCACCAGATAGTAGAGTTTTGTCAGGGCTCTCCCAAGGCCGTCAGTAGTTCTAATGGAATGTTGTCTACTCCCGTGGACTTGTTTCGACTTAGGTCTTTCAGTGTTCTGTAAAACTCTTCACGCAGTTTTGTATCTCCCATTTCATCCTCATCTACATCTTCTTCCATTTCCATAATATTGTCCTCAAGTACATCGCCCTTGTATAGACCCTCTATAGACTCCTTCCACCTTTATGCTTTCCCTTCTTTGCTTAGAACTGGGTTGCCATCAGAGCTCATGATATTCATGCAAGTGGTTGAAGTCTGAGGGTATTTCGCCTGTCTTGCTCACCAGATGGTAGAGTTTTGTCAGAACAGGCTCTCCCAAGGTTGTCAGTAGTTCTAATGGAATGTTGTCTACTCCCGTGGACTTGTTTCGACTTAGGTCTTTCAGTGTTCTGTAAAACTCTTCACGCAGTTTTGTATCTCCCATTTCATCCTCATCTACATCTTCTTCCATTTCCATAATATTGTCCTCAAGTACATCGCCCTTGTATAGACCCTCTATAGACTCCTTCCACCTTTATGCTTTCCCTTCTTTGCTTAGAACTGGGTTTCCATCAGAGCTCATGATATTCATGCAAGTGGTTGAAGTCTGAGGGTATTTCGCCTGTCTTGCTCACCAGATGGTAGAGTTTTGTCAGAACAGGCTCTCCCAAGGTTGTCAGTAGTTCTAATGGAATGTTGTCTACTCCCGTGGACTTGTTTCGACTTAGGTCTTTCAGTGTTCTGTAAAACTCTTCACGCAGTTTTGTATCTCCCATAATATTGTCCTCAAGTACATTGCACTTGTATAGACCCTCTATAGACTCCTTCCACCTTTATGCTTTCCCTTCTTTGCTTAGAACTGGGTTTCCATCTGAGCTCTTGATATTCATACAAGTGGTTTTCTTCCCTCCAAAGGTCTCTTTAATTTTCCTGTGGGCAGTATCTGTCTTACCGCTAGTGAGATAAGCCTCTACATCCTTACATTTGTCCTCTAACCATCCCTACTTAGCCATTTCCTGTCGATCTCATTTTTGAGACGTTTGTATTCATTTTTGCCTGCTTCATTTACTGCGTTTTTATATTTTTTCCTTTCATCAATTAAATTCAATATTTCTTCTGTTACCCAAGGATTTCTACTAGCCCTCGTCTTTTTACCTATTTTATCCTCTGCTGCCTTCACTACTTCATCCCTCAGAGCTACCCATTCTTCTTCTACTGTATTTCTTTCCCCCATTCGTGTCAGTTGTTCCGTTACGCTCTCTTTGAAACTCTCTACAACCTCTGGTTTAGTCAGTTTATCCAAGTCCAATCTCCTTAAATTCCCACCTTTTTACAGTTTCTTCATTTTTAATCTACAGTTCATAGCCAATAGATTGTGGTCAGAGTCCACATCTGCTCCTGGAAATGTCTTACAATTTAAAACCTGGTTCCTAAATCTCTGTCTTACCGTTATATAATCTATCTGAATCTCCAGGATTCTTCCATGTATACAACCTTCTTTCATGATTCTTGGACCAAGTGTTAGCTACGATTAAGTAATGCTCTGTGCAAAACTCTAC
The DNA here is from genome assembly GCF_023898315.1 of Schistocerca nitens. NCBI lineage: Eukaryota > Metazoa > Arthropoda > Insecta > Orthoptera > Acrididae > Schistocerca > Schistocerca nitens. The sequence goes on along the minus strand of NC_064621.1, from coordinate 18,391,056 downwards.
CAGACGGATTTCTCTTTCATTTCTTAACCCCAATCCATATTCACCTACTATGTTTCCTTCTCTCCCTTTTCCTATTACCAAATTCCAGTCACCCATGACTATTAAATTTTCATCTCCCTTCACTACCTGAATAATTTTTTTATCTCATCATACATTTCATGAATTTCTTCGTCATCTGCAGTGCTAGTTGGCATATAAACTTGTACTACTGTAGTAGGTGTGGGCTTTGTGTCTATCTTGGCCACAATAATGCGTTCACTATGATGTTTGTGGTAGCTTACCCGTACACCTATTTTTTTTATTCATTATTAAACCTACTCCTGCATTACCCCTATTTGATTTTGTATTTATAACCCTGTATTCACCTGACCAAAAGTCTTGTTCGTCCTGCCACCGAACTTCACTAATTCCCACTATATCTAACTTTAACCTATCCATTTCCCTTTTTAAATTTTCTAACCTACCTGCCCGATTAAGGGATCTGACATTCCACGCTCCGATCCGTAGAACGCCAGTTTTCTTTCTGCTTATAACGACGTCCTCCTGAGTGGTCCCCGCCCGGAGATCCGAATGGGGGACTATTTTACCTCCGGAATATTTTACCCAAGAGGACGCCATCATCATTTAACCATACTGTAAAGCTGCATGCCCTCGGGAAAAATTACGGCTGTAGTTTCCCCTTGCTTTCAGCCGTTCGCAGTACCAGCACAGCAAGGCCGTTTTGGTTAGTGTTACAAGGCTAGATCAGTCAATCGTCCAGACTGTTGCCCCTGCAACTACTGAAAAGGCTGCTGCCCCTCTTCAGGAACCACACGTTTGTCTGGCCTCTCAACAGATACCCCTCCGTTGTGGTTGTACCTACGGTACGGCCATCTGTATCGCTGAGGCACGCAAGCCTCCCCACCAACGGCAAGGTCCATGGTTCATGGGGGACGAAAGGAAGTGTTATAGGCCCTCTATTGTTCCTGATCTATATTAACGACATACGAGACAATCTGAGTAGCCGTCTTAGATTGTTTGCAGATGATGCTGTCATTTACCGTCTTGTAAAGTCATCAGAAGATCAAAACAACTTCCAAAATGATTTAGATAAGATATATGTATAATGCGAAAAGTGGCAATTGACCCTGAATACTGGAACCGCGCGACCGCTACGGTCGCAGGTTCGAATCCTGCCTCGGGCATGGATGTGTGTGATGTCCTTAGGTTAGTTAGGTTTAAGTAGTTCTAAGTTCTAGGGGACTGATGACCTCAGATGTTAAGTGCCATAGTGCTCAGAGCCATTTGAACCATTTTGACCCTGAATAAAGAAAAGTGTGAAGTTATTCACATGAGTACTAAAAGAAATCAGATAAATTTCGATTACGCGATAAGTTACATAAATCTGAAGGCTGTAAATTGAGCTAAATACTTAGGGATTACAATTAAAAATAACCTAAATTGGAACGATCACATAGATAATATTGTGAGTAGCGCAAACCAAAGACTGCGATTCATTGGCAGAACACTTAGAAGGTGTAACAGGTCTACTAAAACACCGAGCGAGGTGGCGCAGTGGTTAGACACTGGACTCGCATTCGGGAGGACGACGGTTCAATCCCGCGTCCGGCCATCCTCATTTAGGTTTTCCGTGATTTCCCTAAATCGCTCCAGGCTAATGCCGGGATGGTTCCTTTGAAAGGCACGGCCGACGTCCTTCCCCATCCTTCCCTAATCCGATAAGACCGATGACCTTGCTGTCTGGTCTCCTTCCCCAAACAACCCAACCCCAAGGTCCACTAAAGAGACTGCTTACACCACGCTTGTCCGCCCTATTCTCGAGGATTGCTGTGCAGTGTGGGATCTGCACCAGGCGGGACTGACGGATGATATCGAAAAAGTTCAAAGAAGGACGGCTCGTTTTGTACTATCGCGAAATAAGGGAGATAGTGCCACAGGCGTGAATTGGAGTGGGAATCATTAAAAACAAAGGCGGTTTTCGTTCCAAGGGGATCTTCTCGTGAAATTTCAATCACCAGTTTTGTCCTCCGATTGCGAAAACATTCTGTTGGCACCCACCTACATAGGGAGAAAAGATCATCACAATAAAATAAGAGAAATCAGTAATCGCACAGGAAAATGTAAGTGATCGTTTTTCACGCGTGCCGTTCGAGAGTGGAACGTTAGAGAGACAGCTTGAAGGTGGTTAATTGAACCCTCTATCAGGCTTTTTATTGTGAATAGCAGAGTAATCACGTAGCTGTAGATGTTATTTCACTTCAAGCGCAGAAAAAACTTACATCAATGGACTGAGTCATTTTGTATTGGTACCTCTGAGCGACGTGTTTCAGCACTCTGGCGCAAGTATTTCAGTGTGTACTAAAGCTGTAGACGTGTATCTGCAGAAACGAATTGTGACATGACAATGACATATCAATGTGTGATATGTGATTATTTTTTTGCTTATTTCATGGCTGTTGTTGATGAGCGTGCGCGACTTGCTGACTCAGGAAAAAGACTTCGTGTTTTCTTGTTAGAAATGAGTGAGCCCAGGTGTTCTGGCTTCATGCAAGGATGAGGCTTCAGAGAAGGGACATAGGTCCTCAGGGCACTGCCTTTTGCTAAGTAGGTTGTGGTAAACCTCCGCGAACTTTGCCGGCAAATGCGGTTTTCTGCTCTGAAGGCAGTCTGTTGCTAAGCCACTGCATGTCACTAGTGTATGACTGAGCGTGATGAGTTCAGCCCTAAGAATGGGCCGCCGTGAGAAGATTAGTAACCTTACGCTCCAGTCAAATGCGTCTTGCACGCCACAATGCCTTAGTGTGACGTGATTGACGAGTGAGTGGAATATGGCTAGCAGCGAATAGCAATCTCTAGCATGTTTAGATGCGTTCCATAAGCCTAAAATTTCTGCACGGTTCCCCTGTATACATGCAAATGAAGCAACATTGCGGGGGGTCACTTTGGCAGTTGCATTGACTCCTCCCCCCCCCCCCCTCCCACATAGAATTTTTCAAAATGTTGGGAGTCCGATTTAAAAGAGAACAATTTCGGACATTTGTAGTTCCTCCATGAGATGAAAGAGAAGTCTGGTCCTGGTGCTTAGTGGGGCACAAGCTTGCTGACATCGAATAGGGGGAGACTTATCCCGTGGCATGATTGCTGAGTTTTGAGTAAGTGTCGTATTTCGCATTAGCGCTACCCACTTTCTGATCAGCTCACAACTGGCGTTATTTGCCTGACAACTTCTGTTGCCTGGTTAATTGCATTGTTTCTTGGGTACTGGACTCGTCTACTTTGCATTTGCGAGCTGCACAGATTAGGAAAGATTGTATCGTTTCTCAAGCAGTCTTCTACGTAAATGACATTATTGAGTAAACTGAGCTTCTAGGTAGCCTTGTGTTTCAACAATTTAGGTGACTTTTTGCTCATTGTGTTGAAGAAATTTCTTAGTTTTACGGTGTTAAGTTCGTTCCGTTTCAAACTTATTCTGTCACTTTAATGTGATAGATCTTAGACTAAGTAAATGACTTATTAATTATCCGGCAGGTACGCCTAATGTTGTTACAGAATCAGAAGCACGTTGTAAAATTTACAACATGGATATTTTTAAGTAAAAGTAAACCGGTGCTGAAGTAACTATTAAATATATTGAAGAAAAGAGTTCACATCCATTATAATCACTTATTATAACAAAATGCCTGATATTGCCACACGAAGAGACGGGCGTTGTAAAATTTACAATACAGACCCAATATCATCACCTATTATAGTAAAAATCATAGCCCTTTAAGTTTCCTTTGGAGCTATTTTAGCAAAGCTTGCAACTATCACAACAGCAGGCGCGCCTTGTACTTCATGCAACATTCGACACTTGGTTGCCTACAGCCAGAAAACTAACTGAGGAAGCTAAACTAAGAAACTCGAGCCGTTTTGACATTATCGAGTAAGGATCAAAAATGGAATACATTGTAACGGTGATGCAATAGGTCGACGTTAAGTCATCGATAAGGTGCTGACGGAGGGTTAAACTCTGGCTTGACTTGAATCTCGTACAACTAATCCTGGCCTAACGACATTCTAAAAATAAATATTGCCAGTTTATCTACGTACCTGATTTGTTTGTCTCATTGTGACTGTTTTCCGTTGGAGTACAGTGACGAAATCATCTGATCATTCAATTTGTATGCAGATATTGTGAATAGTTGTTTAACTGAAACGTAGTAAGTATCGCAATCGCTCGTTTAGCACGATTTTCATGCTAAAAGTAAAGTTGGACTGCATATCTCGTGCAACAGAATGAAAGAAACAACACACACATTTCGTGTCGACCCCGATCCAGGGTATCGAAACGCTCCCATCTCAAAATAACTAATTACGTTTCTTCTCGTGGATAATTAAGACTTTTTATCCCACGAACATCGGTCATTCTGGTCGGCACTATCATCTGAAATTGTAGACGAATCCACTTTGCCGTGCCATTTGCTCCGTGAGCAGAGAACATGGGCAGAGAAGTGGGACAGAGAGGGGCGCCAGACGAGCACCGCCACCCCGCCTCGGCGCGCGCCTCAGCACCTGCCCGCGAGCGCGTGGCCGGCCGCAGCGGCGCGCGTCCGGACGAGTGGGGCTTCGGCAGGGCGCGCCGTCGATATCGAGGCCGGCGGCGGTCAGCGGGCCCTCCAAAAACGCAATATCGCCCGCGTCTCGCCGAATGATAGGCGCACCGGCCAATATTTTCCTCCATTCACTGCCCGTCCCGGCTGCAGTTTGCTTATTTGGCAGCAGGACTGCCGAGCGATGTTTACCGCGCACCGCCAGCATGCGCCGTCTTGCAGCAGCACCTCGGGAAGTTTGGTGGGTGCCGCGCGTTACTTAACACGTACACCTCCCAGTCAGGAACGCGGCAGCTCCGCCGGCCACTGAATTATTCGGAGACAGATCTCGACTCGTTTCGTGTTGGTGGGAAGCTGTTGTCGAGTGAGGGCTCTTCGGAAAGTAAGGAACGATCGGTCACGAAATGGAAACCCCAGTGAAAATCCGATGAAGCTTTGCACAGATGTGTCGGGCAGAGTGTCTAGTATGCCCGTGGATCGCGTCGCGCCGCTCTTCCCAGTTTTGAGTTGACAGTGAAGGCGTGAAGACGACCAGGAAACAGTGTCTCCCGCCAAGTGTGGGTGCCTGCCGAGAAATGTCGCCTGACTCCACGCACCCCCACATAACGTAACTGTCGTGCACTTTCCTTCTTCGCGACAGTTCTCGGCCGCACACTGCACAGCAGTGAGGACGCTCCTGCGGCGTTCGATGTGACGTGTGAGGTCACCCACCATACAGCCCGAGTGTGGCCCCCTCTGATTTTCGTCTCCGCTCACACGGACCGCTGGCTGTGAAGACAATGAGCCGCAGTACGGCGTTGAAAATTACCGGAAAGCCCAGGAGGCGACCTTCTATGACGAGGGTATTGAAACACCGGCACAACGCTACGCAGGTATCCGAGTCGGAGCCGTGGCTGTGTGGAGAAGCAGCTGGAAGCCGTAGCTATCTGCTGCAAAATAAGTATTTTGATTTTCACCTTGGTTTCCATTTCGCAACCTATCGTTTCTTACTTTCCGAACAGCCCCCGTATTTCTGTACTTAGCTGTAAAACGAGTGCGTCAGTTCTGATGTTGATAAAAACATTAATAATGGAAGACAGTAGGACTTTGTAGAGGTCAGTGACGATGTTTATCCACTTACAAAATTTTTTATACGTAGATCACACTGTATTAGTTCTGATTATTCATTTCGACACGTCGTCATCCCCAGATCTATCGCAACACAAAAAGTATAAAAATGGGATACTCCTTATTTCACATATTACAGTAAATATTTCTCGGATGAAAAAAAAGATAAACATTAGATAAACATAATTTCAACTTACTACAATAAATAAGGTGGAAGATAAATATAATATACAAATATGAATAATAAATACCAAAACATAAAAAATCAGTACAAGGTGTTAACTCCAATAGCATTCGATCGTACTACCAGGGTCAGTCAAAAACTAATGCCTCCTATTTTGCTGTTTGTCAAGAATTTGAAATGCAGCTACGTAGCTTGAAAACCGCAACATTGGCGATTAATTAATGAATTTGTAATATAATGTCCGTCCACTTCCACAGTTTTGGTCTATCTTTTAACAAGGCTATGTATTCCAGTGTGGAAAACGCACGGTCTTGCTTCCGACGCAGTGTTTGCCGTTCATCTTCGTTACGACGACGAACTCATGCTTGTAACGACTCTTCCATCACCATACACATTTTCCAGTCTTTCACGAATGCAGATGGGTTTTTCGCTTCTTGCATTCGAGGATTCTATAACACGACGCGGTTTAATACGAACATAGATGTCGACCACTTTGCAAGCGACTGCAGTACTGGCATCTGTTGACGCAGAAAGTTACTAACGCAGTTGATTGCAGAAGGAGCACTGGAGATCAGTGATAAATTCAAATTTTTCACTTACGAAACGTTACTTAAGAAGAAAATATAGGAGGCGTAGATTTTTGACTGGCCCTCTAAAGTATAAGTGCTATTACTCGATACAATCATGTACTATCGTATGTAATACACTAAATAGATTATGCTTTTTGTATGTATTGTTCATTTTTATATACTGTATTTGCCTTTCATCTATTTGTGAACACATCCTACTTGTTTTAACGTGATGAAATAACGTGTATCCTACATTTATTCTCTTTCTTTCCTTCCGACAATCTTCCTTGTGACATATGAAGTAATGAGTATCTCGTGTCCACACATTTAGTCTCACGATAGACCTAAGGATGGCTGAATGTCGAAATGCTTGACCATAAATAATAAAGTGCAGGAAGAATGGTGTATAAGTATTCACGCATTGTTGTTGTTGTTGTTGTTGTTGTTATGGTCTTCTGGCTGAGGAGAATTTGTATTCAGCATTCCAGACTAGTCTATCATGTGCAGTCGTCTTCGTCTCTGTTAACTATTGCAACGTACGTCCATTTGACCATGCTCGTTGAAGTCATGTCGTGATCTCTCTATACAGTTTTTAACGCCCCAAAATTCCTTCCATTGTAAAACGAATGATTCCTTGATGCCTCTCGATGTGTCCTATGAACCGATCCCTTGTTTTCGTCAAGTTGTGTTACAAATTTGTTTTAGCCCGGTCCGATTCAAAACTTATTAGTTACCCGATATAACCTATTGTCAGATACTTGAGCGTACCTGACATACAGTCAGTGGCGACTCGTGAGTATACATTCTGGGCATTCACAAATGTTTGATTCAGATAAATCGGGGAGTGCTAAATTAATAGCATCTTCTGTATAACAGTTACGCTTACCAACAAGTTCAAGGAACTTCAGCGTGCTTCCATAGCATCGCGTTTCAAAAGCTCGTATTTTTGTGTGAACTGTTTATCGTCCACATTGCACTCCCGTACAAATTCCATTAGGAAACACATTCTGACAGTTAAATTCTTATTCTCTGTTCACAAATATTTCTTATCTAGAAACGTTTATCTTACTACTGATAGCCAGCATTTGATATCCTCTCTACTTAGTCCATCAAGAGTTATTCTGCAGTCCTAATAGGAAAACTCACCTACTACTTTTAGTATCTCGTATCCTAATGTAATTCCCTCAACATTGCTTGATTTAATTCGACTATTTCCACTAACCTTGCTTTACTTCTCTAGGTATTCATACAATACTGGCCATTAAAATTGCTGCACCACGAAGATGACGTGCTACAGAAGCGAAATCTAACGGAAAGGAAGAAGATGCTGTGATATGCAAATGATTAGCTTTTCAGAGCATTCACACAAGGTTGGTGCGGTGGCGACACCTAGAACATGCTGACATGAGAAAAGTTTGCAACCGATTTCTCATACACAAACAGCAGGTGACCTGCGTTGCCTGGTGAAACGTTGTTGTAATGCCTCGTGTAAGGAGGAGAAATGCGTACCATCACGTTTCCGACTTTGATAAAGGTCGGATTGTAGCCTATCGCGATTGCGGTTTATCTTATCGCGACATTGCTGCTCGCGTTGATCGGGATCCAATGACTGTTAGCAGAATATGGAATCGGTGGGTTCAGGAGGGTAATACGGAACGCCGTGCTGAATCCCAACGGCCTCGTATCACTAGCAGTCGAGATGACAGGCATCTTATCCGCATGGCTGTAACGGATCGTGCAGCCGCGACTCGATCCCTGAGTCAACAGATGGGGACGAGCAAGACAACAACCATCTGCACGAACTGTTCGACGACGCTTGCAGCAGCATGTACTATCAGCTCGGAGAGCATGGCTGCGGTTACCCTTGACGCTGAATCACATACAGGAGCGCCTGCGATGGTGTACTCAACGACGAACCTGGGTGCACGAATGGCAAAACGTCATTTTTTCGGATGAATCCAGGTTCTGTTTACAGAATCATGATGGTCGCATCCGTGTTTGGCGATATCGCGGTGAACGCACATTTGAAGCGTGTATTCGTCATCTCCATACTGGCGTACCAACCGGCATGATGGTATGGGGTGCCATTGGTTACACGTCTCGGTCACCTCTTGTTCGCATTGACGGCACTTTGAACAGTGGACGTTACATTTCAGATGTGTCACGACCCATGGCTCTACCCTTCATTCGATACCTGCGAAACCCTACATTTCAGCAGGATAATGCACGACCGCGTGTTGCAGTTCCTGTATGGGCCTTTCTGGATACAGAAAATGTTCCACTGCTGCCCTGGCCAGCACATTCTCCAGATCTCTCACCAATTAAAAACGTCTGGTCAATGGTGCCCGAGCAACTGGCTCGTCACAATACGCCAGTCACTACTGTTGATGAACTGTGGTATCGTGTTGAAGCTGCATGGGCAGCTGTACCTATACACGCCATCCAAGCTCTGTTTGACTCAATGCTCAGGCATATCAAGGTGTTTGTTCTGGGTACTGATTTCTCAGGATCTACGCACCCAAATTGCGTGAAAATGTAACCACAGGTCAGTTCTAGTATAATATATTTGTCCAATGAATACCCGTTTATCATCTGCATTTCTTCTTTGTGTAGCAATTGTAATGGGCAGTAGTGTACTATAACGACCAGAAAAGTAGACTATAAATTCGGGACCTGTGCTTAGACCTCTGGTGCCAGATGCCTCCGGAAATCTGCTGCTGTATTAAGTACCAAATGTGGACCAACTCGCTGCTAATCAGGTACTCCTAGTGCTCCCCTTCATCTGTGTTTTTTTCGTTTTTATGTCGTTGTGGTCCACAGTTACAGCGGAAACAGCTGTGTTTTTCTTCACGTTGAAGCCAACTCCACGGCTTTCGGCCGTTTCCTAGTCGCTAATGAACATTAAAAGTCACCAGTCGGTCATCAGTTGGTGCATATGTTAGCAGTTTATATTCCCTTATCTAGAGTTTCTGATGTCTGAAGTTAGGTTTTCAGGTTTAACATATTATGAACAACCTAATGTCAAATACTTGAGCGTACCTGACAAACAGTCGGTGGCGGCATAGTATACATTCTGGGTGTTCATAAATGTTTGATTCAGATAAATCGGAGAGTGTGAAATTAATAGCCTCTTCTGTATAACAGTTATGCTTACCAACAAGTTCATACAACTACACCCACTGCCAATAACAACAAAAACAGTAATAATAATAATAATAATAATAATAATAATAAACCCCGTGGAGGCCCGGGAAAAGAATAGGCCTCCGGTATGTTCTGCCAGTCGTAAAATTCGACGAAAAGAACAAACCACTATAGGACTAACCCCCCTTTTAGTGTGATTAGTTGGTTCAGGACAGAACTAATGAAGCCTCGGACAAGCGCTGTCATGGTCGGGGACGACGCTTGAACCCTATGCCCGTCCACAATGGTAACGACACTGCTAGCCACACGGAAAATGATTTAAATCCAAATAGAGGTGTTTTGCAGGACATGCTTCCTGCAACCATCCTAGAAGGAAAACAAAGACAGAGGATGAGATGGTCTGATGAAGTTAACCGACACCTCATGTTCTGTTATTACCAAGCAACAAACTTAGGAACCAACACAACTGGATACAGATCACAAGTATACACAACATTTACTACCAGATACCCAGAATTATAATTTTTACAGAACAACGACTAGCTGATCAGATCCGTGTAATAATCAAAAATAACAGGATACCCCAGTCAGAATTAGAAAACGTCAAACAACAAGTACAACAAATACTGGAACAAAATAATGTACAGTCACAAGAAGAAGAAAATACAGTAAAGGACTCAAACATCCCAGAGAAAACAAACCAAGAACAACACGCATCAATTAAACAATCAGAGGAAAACGAAATCTTAAGACAGCCACCAGAACAAGCACAAATAGAACATGAAGTGACACACGTGTTAGATATAGAAGAAAAATTTCAGCTGACATATATAGAATACAAAGACACAAATACAGACATTAGACCATTCTTGCATAGACCACCAAATAACCCACAAGTCGAAACAACAATAACAACTATCAACACAATCATACACAACAAAATAAATGAAAATACAACTATGGAAGAGTTACAACTACTGGTTTATGTAGGAGCACTCATTACACTAAATATACACACTAGGCAGAGATCAGAACCAACCAACACACAGAAGAAACCCACAAAACCAGCATGGCAACACAGGCTACAGATCAGAATAGAAAAACTTAGAAAAGACATCGGACAGCTAACACAATTTATAAGAAATGAAATATCAGACAAAAAACGAAAAAGGCTAGGTAAAATCTCACAAAAAGAAGCGATAGAGCAATTAGATGAAAAGAAGCAAAAATTACAAGCATTGGCCAAACGACTTAGAAGATACAAAAAAAGTGAAAATGGAAGGAAACAAAACCAAACATTCAACACAAACCAAAAGAGATTTTACCATACAATAGATAACACACACATTAAAATAGACAATCCACCAAACATAACAGACATGGAACACTTCTGGAGCAACATATGGTCAAACCCGGTACAACATAACAGACATGCACGGTGGATACAAGCAGAAACAGACACATACAAGATGATACCACAAATGCCTGAAGTGGTAAATTTGCAATATGAAGTCACCCGAGCAATTAATTCTACGCACAATTGGAAAGCCCCTGGAAAAGATAAAATAGCAAATTTCTGGTTAAAGAAGTTCACCTCAACACATTCACATCTAACTAAATTATTAAACAGTTACATTGCAGACCCATACACATTCTCTGATACACTTACACATGGAATAACCTATCTGAAACCTAAAGATCAAGCAGACACAACAAACCCAGCTAAATATCGCCCCATAACATGCCTACCAACAATACACAAAATATTAACTTCAGTCATTACACAGAAATTAATGACACATACAACACAGAACAAAATTATACATGAAGAACAAAAAGCCTGTTACAAAGGTGCTCGAGGATGTCAAGAGCCAGTGAAGATGCAGAGGTGACATAACAAGCTAAAACTAAACAAAGGTCGCTACACTACGCATACATTGATTACCAAAATGCTTTTGATAGTGTACCCCACTCATGGTTACTACAAATATTGGAAATATACAAAGTAGATCCTAAATTGATACAGTTCCTAAACATAGTAATGAAAAATTGGAAAACCACACTTAATATCCAAACAAATTCAAACAATATCACATCACAGCCAATACAGATTAAGCGTGGAATATACCAAGGAGACTCATTAAGTCCTTTCTGGTTCTGCCTTGCTCTGAACCCACTATCCAACATGCTAAACAATACAAATTATGGATACAATATTACTGGAACATACCCACACAAAATCACACATTTGCTATACATGGATGATCTAAAACTACTGGCAGCAACAAATCAACAACTCAACCAATTACTAAAGATAACAGAAGTATTCAGCAATGATATAAATATGGCTTTTGGAACTGACAAATGTAAGAAAAATAGCATAGTCAAGGGAAAACACAATAAACAGGAAGATTTCATATTGGATAACCACAGCGACTGCATAGAAGCGATGGAAAAAACAGATGCCTATAAATATCTAGGATACAGACAAAAAATAGGAATAGATAATAGAAATATTAAAGAAGAACTAAAAGAAAAATATAGACAAAGACTAACAAAAATACTGAAAACAGAATTGACAGCAAGAAACAAGACAAAAGCTATAAATACTTACGCTATACCAATATTGACCTACTCATTTGGAGTAGTGAAATGGAGTAACACAGACCCAGAAGCACTCAATACACTTACACGATCACAATGCCACAAATATAGAATACATCACATACATTCAGCAACAGAAAGATTCACATTAAGCAGAAAGGAAGGAGGAAGGGGATTGATCGACATAAAAAACCTACATTATGGACAATTTCAGAAAATTCTTTATAGAACGAGCAGAAACCAGCAAAATACACAAAGCAATCACTCATATAAATACATCAGCTAAACCACTGCAATTTCATAACCACTTCTACAACCCTTTAGGTCACATAACATCAACAGATACGAAGAAAGTAAATTGGAAAAAGAAAACACTACATGGCAAGCACCCGTATCATCTAACACAGCCACACATCGATCAAGACGCATCCAACACATGGCTAAGAAAAGGCAATATATACAGTGAGACGGAAGGATTCATGATTGCAATACACGATCAAACAATAAACACCCGCTATTACAGCAAGCATATTATTAAAGATCCCAATACCACAACAGATAAATGCCGACTTTGCAAACAACAAATAGAAACAGTAGATTACATCACAAGCGGATGTACAATACTAGCAAATACAGAATACCCCAGAAGACATGACAATGTAGCAAAATAATAGCTTGTCATACAACATAAACTAATAAAACATGTTCCCACATACAAGTATGCACCACAAAATGTACTGGAGAATGATGAATACAAATTATACTGGAACAGAACCATTATAACAGATAAAACAACACCACATAACTAACCTGACATCATACTAACCAATAAAAAGAAGAAATCAACACAACTATTCGAAATATCCATACCCAATACAACAAAAATACAGAAGAAAACAGGAGAAAAAATTGAAAAATACATCCAACTGGCCAAGAAAGTCAAGGACATGTGGCATCACGATAAAGTTGACATTATACCAATTATACTATCAACTACAGGAGTCATACCAAACAATACCCACCAGTACATCAACGCAATACAGATACATCCAAACATATATATACAACTACAGAAATCTGTGTAAGTAGGCTGTTTAGGTTTTTTTATTGGTAACGCCACCTCTGTATGAAAATCACTAGCTGTGCTGTGTGCAGTCTGTGGCTGCTTTTCATTGTTGTAATACTCGCCATTGTAGTGTTAGGCAGCTGGCTGTGAACAGCACGTAGCGTTGGGCAGTTGGAGGTGAGCCGCCAGCAGTGGTGGATGTGGGGAGAGAGATGGCGGAGTTTTGAAATTTGTCATGAACTGCTCTATATATATATATATGATGATATCAAGGTAAATACATTGTTTGTTCTCTATTAATATCTTTCATTTGCTAACTATTCCTATCAGTAGTTAGTGCCTTCCATAGTTTGAATCTTTTATTTAGCTGGCAGTAGTGGCGCTCGCTGTATTGCAGTAGTGGGAGTAAACAAGATTTTTGTGAGGTAAGTGATTTGTGAAAAGTAGAGGTTAATGTTAGTCAGGGCCATTCTCTTGTAGAGATTATTGGAAGTCAGATTGCGTTGCACTAAAAATATTGTGCGTCAGTTTAAGCACAGTCCTGTAAAATTGTTCAAAAGGGGACGTTTCATATGGCGACCCTGCCAGGATACCTCACTGGAATCTTCTGTTTTTTTCTTGTAGTTTGTGTAATTAGTGTAGCTTTTGTTTATTTTTGCACGTAATTGTAGAGAAAATCTCCTTTGTAGTTGCAGTCTTTCATTGTTGTACAGTAAATCAGTTGTGGCATGCATGTAGATTTGCACCAAGTTTTTCGCAGCTGCAATTAACTAGATATTATTTTCAGTGTTATGTTAATGTGTTCTCTTATTTTTGCTCTTCAAATTGTGTTTTTCTGTGTTGTCGTGTGAAATACTGTGACAATAATGGCGTGTGAAAAACGTAACACTAGGCTCCAAAGCAAACTGAGAAATAATAGTGACGACGAGCGTAGCTTGCCAGCACCACTGTGTAATGAATTAACAGACGTTCAAAGTAGTAATTTGGTAACTGTGCATAGGGAAATGGAGCAGGCTGCAAACAATGGCGTAGGCAGTGAAACAGTTAGTGAGCAGGGAAGCATTATCGATCGATCGGTCGGCAATAGCTCGGCTCAGGAATCCGAAATGACACGACATGATCTCGCAAATACTGTAGAATCAGGTTTTGGATCCTCACCGTTTTCTCAAATAAGTCAAGACACATTTTCTGCTTGTCAAAATGTGAATGTTTCCGGTGTAAATTCAGTGCCGAAAAGCACTGAGGAACATGTTCCAGACACCAGTGCATTGTTATTACAATTAATACAACAAATGGGACAAACACAACAAAAGCATCAAAAGTTAGACACAATGGAACAAAATCTTAAAAAGTTAGACACAATGGAACAATACCAGAGACAAACACAGCAACAGTTAGACACAATGGAACAAAATCTTCAAAAGTTAGACTCATTGGAGCCAAATCTTGAACAAACATGTGAGGATTTAACTACTGAGTTACATCACATTGAATCGAAATGTCAAAAAGTCTGTAATGACGTAAAAACACAAATTTGTGAGCATTACCAACCTATTTTTTCGCGTCATGAAAATGCACTACATAATCACGAAGCAGCCATAAAAGAACTGCAAACTACTGTTCATGAAAATCATGAGACCTTGCAAGCTAAATTTGACTCAGTTGCATTTACCGATTCGGTTACGCAACTTGCAAAAACTCAGGAAAACTTGGAAGGACACAGTAGATTCGATTTCAACACAAATGGACACTCTGAAACTTGGTTCGGAAAAACACACTGAGGAAATGTGTTCACTATCGGAGAAAGTAGCCGAACTTTTGGATCAGGTCACTAACTTATTTACAAAGGTAGATGATGATCTGAATGACACAAGACCTGTAGCCTTCACTGACACAGAAGAGTATGAACAAATTAGAAAATTCAAACAAAATCAAAATCAAATCAATACACAGTACAAAAGAGAAATCCGGGAAGTACAAGATCAGTTGACGCAGGTAATACAAGAATTACATATTTCAGAGGACACTCGCGCTCCAGTACAGGAAGAGGGACATAGAAATACGGAACAGCCACAAAATAATAGCACAGCGCATTTCGGAAATTATGAAAGAAATTGGCAAGGTGCACCGAATTTTGAAGTGGAACCGCCGAAACGACGTAACAATGACCGATATGCGACTCGCCGACATGATGACTTTGACTATAAGCTGTTCATTACTACACGTAAATTCAAAACATTTAAGAATTCTGCCAACGACATTCATCCACAAGCGTGGCTCCAACAATTCTCTCATTGTTTTCCCCCCAACTGGTCATTGGAGCACAGGTTAGAATTTATGTGTGGCTACTTGGAGAATGAACCAGCTGTAAGAATGCGATCGGTCATTCACGATTGTCACAGTGAAGGAGATTTTTATCATGCCTTCCTCTCAGCATATTGGTCTCAAGCCACACAAGACCGAGTAAAACATAGCATCATAATGATGAAACGTTTCGAACAATCTGAATTTTCCAGTATTATGAAATATTTTGAAGACATGTTGCATAAGAATCAGTATCTTTCAAACCCATACAGCCCCTCAGAACTCATCCGAATTTGCTTAATCAAATTACCTGAACATTTACGGCATATTATTTTAGCAGGACGTTGCAAAGACGACATTGAAACTTTTCAGGGACTGTTACAAGAACTGGAAATTGACACTGACAATCGCGGAACGCGAGAACAGGAACACAACAATTACAGGTCACATCTGTCACAATTCCGCGATGACAGAAATAATACACGACAAGGCTATTCTTATAACGTAAATCGTGACCAAAACAGACACCACCCGTATGACAACCGTTGGCAGAGTAGTAATAATTACAGGGAAAGATCACCTCTCCGCGGTAATGACTATTACAGAGACAATCAGAGAAACAGACAATATGGGAACCAAAATAATTATTATTACGGGAGACAGAATAACTTTAGACGCAACGGTCCAGCGCGCAGTTACGATTCAGGGAGAAATTATCCACCACTTAACCGACAAGAAAGAAACTACAGGAACTACCAACATGACGACAGACGATGTGATCGTAACGACAGACCTGAATTGCATCAGAACTGGCGGGATTTAAACAGGGCAGGGCCCTCTCGTCATGGTGAATTTGTAGAAGTTAGGTCTCCAAATCCCAATAACGACGTGCGCCAACAAAGAGACAATAGGCAATGACTCATACCGCAGGCAGCCACAAAACGTTCGTATGAGACTAACGACGCAGCTGCCGTAGCTAGTAATTACGTAAAAATGGAAGACATTAGGGACATCTTACTCCAAGAACACGACGTAAAACATAACAACATTGCATATCCTGTGATTCACATTACAGTAAATGACGTAAAATTTACGGCAGTACTTGACTCTGGCAGTCCCATTTCAGTAATTAGTGAAACAGCCTTTAGCACATGCAACAAATCGAACGATTGCCCCTCACTTCCGTTACGTAAGATTAAATTACAAGGTGCAATCTTTGGAAAAAGTGTAGATGTACGCCAACAAACCAACTTAGAATTCTTTTGTCAAAGCCACAGCTTCTCTATGAACTTTCTTATTGTTCCATTATTGTCGACGGAAATTATACTGGGAGTAGACTTTTTGAATGAATACAGAGCAATCTTAAGCTTTCACGATGCTGAAATAAGTTTAGAAAAAGAAGGTAAGTCAGTAGCTTTGAAATTTGAAGATTGGCTCTCAAACCATGACGAAGAAATTAATCGGCTTTACCTCCTGTTAGACAACAGTTCGGAATTTTCGACGGAACTTGACACTAAGAATCACTCTGCAAGTACTGACAGGGGTGATATCAACGGCGCACTTGATACTAATGAGTTAATTCAGAATAAAATTCAAACAATTGAGAATTGTAATGACACTGATAGGCAGGACCTTTTTGAGATTTTACAAGCACATGGCACAGTTTTTACTCACAAAACAGGAACAATCAAGGGATTTCAATACCAATTTCGTGTTCGTGAGCATACTAAATTTTGTGTTAGACCATACGTAATTCCGGCGCATTATATTGATCGTGTTAGAACAGAAATACAATCTATGCTTGACGAGGGCATTATTGAGCCTGCAGTAAGCTCATACAACAATCCATTACATGTTGTTGAGAAGAAAAATGGATCGATCAGGCTTGTCTTAGATTCGAGACAAATCAATACTATCATTATTCCTGAAACAGACAGGCCGCAAACGTTGGAAGAACTTCTTCAAAATTTTAATGGTGTAAACGTGTTGTCTTCCATTGATCTCAGATCCAGCTTTTATCAGATCGAACTTCATCCAGAATGTAGAAAATACACAGCTTTCCTTTGTTTCGGCGTTTGTTATCAGTTTCGGAAACTTCCTTTTGGTTTGAACATTTCTTCAGCAGCATTCATTCGCGGGCTAAATTCCATATTACCTGAGTTCTTAAAACGTCACATCACCTTATATGTGGACGATATTCTAATAGCAGGAGCTTCATGGGAACAACATAATCGCATCCTCAACAGTTTGTTACGTATTTTTGCAGAATCTGGAATTACAGTTAACTTGGAAAAGTCTGAATTTGGTAGGTCAAAGGTGAGGTTTTTGGGACATATTATTTCTTCTGAAGGCATTCATCCGGATCCTGAAAAGTTAGAAGCAATCAGAGCCATTCCAGTTCCATCCACAAAAAGACAAGTCCGCAGTTTTCTAGGTCTCGTAAATTTTTACCGTCGTTTTCTGAATATGCAAATTCTTGTTACACCAAAACTTTGTTCTCTCACTGGAAAAATACTATTTGGAACTGGGACGAAGAAGCACAGTTGGAATTCAATTCTTTGAAAGAATCTCTACTTAACGCGCCAATACTAGCTCATCCAGATCTGTCACAAGATTTCTGCCTTAGCACGGATTCTTCTAAAGTCGGTCTTGGTGCCCATTTATTTCAAGAAGCCATAGAAAATGACATTACTGTTCAGAAAACCATTGCTTTTGCTAGCCGAGTGCTAACAAAATCTGAAAAAAATTATTCCGTTACTGAATTAGAAGCTTTAGCTATCGTTTGGGCATTTAACAAATTCCGTTTCTTTCTTTCTGGTAAGCACGTAAAAGTATACAGTGATCATCGTGCATTACAATTTCTTATGTCTTCAAAATTAAATCATGACAGGTTAAAACGTTGGGCATTGTTTCTGCAAGAATTCCGCTTCACAATAGTCTACATTCCCGGCAAGGAGAACGTGGTTGCGGACGCGCTGTCACGCGCACCGGCTGGGCTTGAGAAAAGTAACACAGAAGGCAACCTCGAGAAAAATTTCAGTATTCTTTACATTCAGAAAGTCGCCTTTGAAAACTTCATCACCACATCTTTAAAGGACATTGCTCATGAACAAGATAAAGATCCGATTTGGAAAGACATCAAAAGTAAATGGCATGAAAAGACACACACTCAGATTCGGCATTATTACCTGGTTAGAAACAACATACTCTTCAAACGCTGCACTGTTGATGACAAGCTATGGGTACTTTGCATTCCAGACGATTTTGTTAATAAGCTCATTTGGTACATACATTTCAGCTACGCACATTTTGGTCCACGAAAATGTTATCATATTCTTCGAACAACTTGTTATTTTAACAACATGGAAAAGAGAATTCCAAGAGTCTTGTCTATTTGTAAACTTTGTCAAAAGGCGAAACCATCTACTATATCACATCGTGCTCCGTTGTTTCCTATCATTCCTTCTAAATTAAAAGAATTTGCTGCAGTTGATCTATTGGGACCCCTTGTCAGAACATCGAATGGATTTTCGTACGTTCTAGTCGCTATTGAACTTACTTCAAAATTTGTTTCTTTCACTCCGTTACGCAAAGCCACTGGACGGTCTGTATCCAACGCCTTTGTTAAAAATTTCTTACGTGAAGTTGGACACGTTAGTAAAGTCATTTCAGATAACGGACCGTAATTCAGATATGCTGTTTGGTCACGCATGCTTCGCAACCATAAAATCAAACCTGTTTTTATTTCATTGTACTCACCACATTGTAACCCCTCCGAACGGATTATGAAAGAAATCAATAAGCTTTGCAGACTTTATTGCCACAGAAAGCATCAGCATTGGGACAGATATTTACACTTATTTCAAAACGTGCTGAATGAAATGCCTCATGACTCCACTGCTTTACCACCTACTCTTGTACTGAAGAATGAAAAACCACCGAACAGAATCAGAGAGCTTGTACCTTTCCCGAATACACGTAAACTTCGACACAAAGACATAATTGATTTGGCTATTATAAATATAAAATCTGCAGCAGACAAAAGGAGAAAACTACACGGTAAAGCAAATGTAAAGAAATTATATATTGGTCAGAAAGTTCTCATTAAAGCTCATTCATTGTCACATAAGAAGAAACACTTGAGTCACAAATTCTTTCTAGTTTACAATGTACCTTACTGAATCCGACGTATACCACATGATAACTGCGTTGAAGTTGAAACACTGCGTACTAGGAAGAGTAAAGGTTTACACCACATTTCACATGTAAAACCGTTTATAGAAAGATAATCTGCTTTTTATCTTTGTCTTTGCCATATAACTTTTCACTTTACATTGCTCGTAAGCTTTGTCAGACTTAGAATCTGTTAACATATAACAATGTTCGAAGTTAAATATCCAATCAAGAGAACTTACAAGGAGACAGCCTTTTCTGTAGCACAACAATACGTTACAGCACAGTACTTTCTTCATCACGGTAATAAGCTTAATAACTAAGATATCTATACACAAAGCATTTCACTTTTGTTTATCATGAGGTAAGTACATTGACTTCTGCAGAACTTAGCTTTCGGAGGACGATAACTACGAGACTTTCACAGAGGTTATCTTACAACATGACGCACAGTTTAGCGCTACAGTACACGTATTTGAGTGATTAATTTCGCACTTAAAACATTTATTTTTTTAAATATATTTGAAGTACAATGATACAAGGGTTTTCCGTGATATATTTCATTCCATTGCTGTAATCTGTAACACCTGAGGGTATAATTACATTAATCCTCAAGGGAGTACACGCCTACTTTGTGTACCATGTGTTTGGCAAGCACAAGGAGCCCTAGTTATTATGGTATTTGCTTATAAAACTTTACACATCGGTACCATATTTCTCTAACACATAAATTACACAGCTATCTGATTATTTAACAAAGAAAGAAACATTTTTTTACTACCTCAGTGACAGATGTTTACGTAATTATACCGTTGGATAACTTCACACTTATGAAATTGCATTTTGTCAGTACTTTGTGAACTGTTCATATTTTTTCAGAACCATTGTGATACTATGAGAGCTTTGAATGACGTATTTGGTATGAGATCATGATTTTTAAGGTACGTTTGAGGTAGATGATACTATTGAAATGAGCAGAGAATATTTTTTTAGGGTTTGAAATTATTGCAGAAAGCTACGACGTTTTTGAGATTTGACTGAGGTGTTATGATGTTATTTTTACGACGACGATGTGTATTGTGCTGTTGAGGTATGTTTATGATCAATAAGCTGATGCTATATAAGGAATGTGATTACGTGTTCATATGTATATGAATAATGAATAGAAGTTAGGGACTATGGTTTGTGAAAAAGGTTGTTGGAAACCAAGAATCGTACTTTAAGAGTTATGAAATGTGTGTATATGCGTGAATGTATCACAATGCTGGCGAAAATTTTTTGGACGCTGTTATATTTATAGGATTTTGTTTCTACAGATTTGTAACCCAAATTCTTGACCTGTGAAATATATTTATATGAGACTGTCACTGTAGCGGAAACTGGTGTCATAAATATTTCGGTAAGAAAGTTCAGTGACCACCTGCACGTAATGCGTCGTGGGCACCCAGCTGAGTGGCCAGGTGTGTCAGACGCCTGAAAAAAAAAAGCCATTATTGCGAGCCCTTTTCAGCGGCACAGGTAGAAAAAAAAAGGGAGGCCATTATCCTCGCTATTGACGTTTCTTTGTAGAGAGCATCGCAAAAACGACACGGTCGAACTTGAAAACATATGTTGACACTGTGGAGCTCTTAATTTATGATATTTACAGAAATGCTGAATGAAATGACGAGAAATATTTTTACATCTGCACACCTGATTCTGACAAGCGTCTTTCTACGAGAGTTGAGAGAATTTCTACTAACTTATGAAATGTCACATGACTATTGAATGATATTTTTATGCTTTGGTTTGCGTAATTGCTTATTTCATTTGATATCTGGTTTCCAGCTGTCTTGCAGCATTGGTTTCATAAAATAAAATTAAATGCATTTGCTAATGTGAACACTTTCTGTCAACAGATCTATTAAATAATTACTTTATGATACACATTATTCGAAAAAGGAGCTCTTGGAATAGAAAGAACAATAAGAAGGGACTAGTAACAGGAACTGCATACATAATTTTCTTTTCAACTACTTGGTAATTTTTTTTTGGTAGAGTAAGTTATTGTGATGCATCACTCTAGTGTTAAGATGTGACATAGGTATTAGACATGGCCATTTTTAGTGTAATATTTTTTCTGCTTGAGCTATGTCATGTTTAGAGATAAGTTTTTTTTTTGCTGCTGCTGTTTGCCAGGCATAGTGCTACTGAATTTTAATTTGTGTTACTCTGTTAAGCCAGTTTTACTACTGATTTATTTTTCTTGTTTGCTGCTCATTGCCTTATATTAGTTATAATTTATGTTGCTTGCTTCGCCATTTGTATTTTTGATCATTGCTGTTTGTGTTAATTGTTTTGTGCTGCTGCATTGCCTTGTCCCTTAGTTTAGCATCTGAGCTCAGTAGATTTAAGTTAGCTTAAGAGGGGGTGACTATATAAGAAACTAACAATGATGAATTGGAAGCAATGCATTGACAATGTATATAAAAAAAGATTTGGGCCAAAATGAGTATTGTACAATGAGAAATAATTATTTTGAAAGAAATATGAATAGAATACAGGAAGGAGGTTTAGATAGGACTTTTTGGCAATGATGATGAATGAAGGGAGATCTCCAAGAAGTAAAGAAAGTTTTGTTTGCAAAATACTGCAGTACCAAATGTTATATTGAAAACAAACCCTGTCCTTTCCCCCTGTGTTATTATGCTATGTGTTTGTGTACCCTTGTGTATTTCTTTTCTTCCTGTCTCTGTGTACTGTTTCATAGAAATTTTTTTTCTGTTCTAGTACTAAGCTACATTCACTATGATGAGGAATACTGTTATCCTCAAATATAATTTGCATTAATAATATGTTATTTTCTTTGTAAAAATGTTTATAGACATTATTTATTCTGTTTTGTTTTAATGCTCATGTGTGAAGTCGATGTTTCAATAATTATTCTGATCTTTTATGTATCTACTTATGTCATAATTCCTGTAACACTGATGTATATGTTATTTCGATTCTTTTGTAAAGCCCATATTACTACAAATGTTATCTGTATTGTTATGTTCTTTAATGATGTATTTTGTACCTTTGTAATTGTATTCTCATGTTATAATATTGTAATTGACACCAGTTCTTCAAATTAAGTATCATTTCACTGCACACGTTTCTGTTGGTCATAGTATATGGACAATATGTGAGAAGTAGGGACTGTTAGTGTTTGCACGTGTGTTAATAATTCAGCAAGGGACTGAATGACAGCATTGCTGGTTCTAAGGACAATTCCAAAAACTTTGTGAGTGCACAAGTGGTGGTTATGGACTTGCTATATTATCCGCAAGACTCTTCAATGGTGATTGTGCACCTGCACAGTCACAACGGATGGCTGCTGGCCATCTCTACAAGGACTAAAGTGGGTCTGCATCTTTGATGATCCATCAATACCATTATTTCTACAAGGACTGCAGTGGGTCTGCACCTCTGGTGGCCCACCAATACCGTAATCTCTACCAGGACTACAGTGGGTCTGCTCTGTGATGACCTACCCACCAATACTCTTCAAAACTTCGACTGACTCCGCTGTGGGTTTGCTCTGTTGTGGCCCATTACCTGTCAGCATGTCAAGAGTCAGCACTGTCTTTCCGTTGGAAGGGCAACGCTACTTCTTCAAGACTGCATGGAAATCCACTACTTCTGTGTGCATTTTCTTTTACTGCTCAGACTTTGAGAAAAACACTGCAATATGATGAATGATCAGGACTGTCTTTATGGACTGTGAGAAAATTTTAGCTTTTGACCAACATTGTATCAATAAGTGTGTGCATTTGATTTCTTTGTTATTGTAATAATGAAAAATATTTTCAAATCTGTATTGGCCACTGCCCAAACCAATTTGTAAAATTTTTTGTGGGGAGCATGGGGGCTATGTAAGTAGGCTGTTTAGGTTTTTTTATTGGTAACGCCACCTCTGTATGAAAATCACTGGCTGTGCTGTGTGCAGTCTGTGGCTGCTTTTCATTGTTGTAATACTCGCCATTGTAGTGTTAGGCAGCTGGCTGTGAACAGCGCGTAGCGTTGGACAGTTGGAGGTGAGCCGCCAGCAGTGGTGGATGTGGGGAGAGAGATGGCGGAGTTTTGAAATTTGTCATGAACTGCTCTATATATATATATGATGATATCAAGGTAAATACATTGTTTGTTCTCTACTAATATCTTTCATTTGCTAACTATCCCTATCAGTAGTTAGTGCCTTCCATAGTTTGAATCTTTTATTTAGCTGGCAGTAGTGGCGCTCGCTGTATTGCAGTAGTGGGAGTAAACAAGATTTTTGTGAGGTAAGTGATTTGTGAAAAGTACAGGTTAATGTTAGTCAGGGCCATTCTCTTGTAGAGATTATTGAAAGTCAGATTGCGTTGCGCTAAAAATATTGTGCGTCAGTTTAAGCACAGTCCTGTAAAATTGTTCAAAAGGGGACGTTTCATCTGTAATTATTGATACATGTTCAATTACCCGAAAGTTCCTAAATGCAATGTAACATATACCGTACAGTTAAAAGGAAGTCACGTTTGATCAAGGTCCACGTCACTTTCCACATTTAACCAGAGCTAAGGTCTGAAAAAGGAAAGAAGATAATGAGATGCTTAACTTATTCGACAAATGAAATAATTTTTTGTGGAATTTTGTTTTGTACGTAATTAAATTGTTTTTGTGGAATTTTGTTGTTTTGTAGATAATTAAACACAGTTTAGGACAATAATGAAATAATGTGTAAACTTTCGCAACTCTCTGTTTCGCATTTTTGTGTAAGTGGGTGTTTTCGTGCTTTTCCATTTAATTAAGATGAGGTCTCGAACAGATATATTGTTGTTGTTGTTGTTGTTGTGGTGGTGGTGGTGGTCTTCAGTCCTGAGACTGGTTTGATGCAGCTCTCCTTGCTAGTCTATCCTGTACAAGCTTCTTCATCTCCCAGTACCTACTACAACCTACATCCTTCTGAATCTGTTTAGTGTATTCATCTCTTGGTCTACCTCTACGATTTTTACCCTCCACGCTGCCCTCCAATACGAAACTGGTAATCCCTTGATGCCTCAGAACTTGTCCTACCAACCGATCCCTTCTTCTAGTCAAGTTGTGCCACAAACTTCTCCCCAATTCTATTCAATACCTCCTCATTAGTTATATGATGTACCCATCTAATCTGCAGCATTCTTCTGTAGCACTACATTTCGAAAGCTTCTATTCTTTTCTTGTCCAAACTAGTTATCGTCCATGTTTCACTTCCATACATGGCTACGCTCCATACAAATACTTTCAGAAACGACTTCCTGACACTTAAATCTATACTCAATGTTAACAAATTTCTCTTCTTCAGAAACGCTTTCCTTGCCATTGCCAGTCTACATTTGATAGCCTCTGTACTTCGACGATCATCAGTTATTTTGCTCCCCAAATAGCAAAATTCCTTTACTACTCTTAGTGTCTCATTTCCTAATCTAATTCCCTCAGCATCACCCGACTTAATTCGACTACATTCCATTGTCCTCGTTTTGCTTTTGTTGATGTTCATCTTATACTCTCCTTTCATGACCCTGTCCATTCCGTTCAACTGCTCTTCCAAGTCCTTTGCTGTCTCTGACAGAATTTCAATGTCATCGGCGAACCTCAAAGTTTTAATTTCTTCTCCATGGATTTTAATGCCTACTCCGAATTTTTCTTTTGTTTCCTTCACTGCTTGCTCATTATACAGATTGAATAACATCGGGGAAAGGCTACAACCCTGTCTCACTCCCTTCCCAACCACTGCTTCCCTTTCATGCCCCTCGACTCTTATAACTGCCATCTGGTTTCTGTACAAATTGTAAATAGCCTTTCGCCCCCTTTTTTTTACCCCTGCCACCTTCGGAATTTGAAAGAGAGTATTCCAGTCAACATTGTCAAAAGCTTTCCCTACGTCTACAAATGATAGAAACGTAGGTTTGGCTTCCCTTAATCTAGCTTCTAAGATAAGTCGTAGGGTCAGTATTGCCTCAGTTGTTCGAATATTTCTACGTAATCCAAGCTGATCTTCCCCGACTCTGCACCCACACAATAACTTTTGGTAACTGTAACCTTTTTTGTTAAATGTTCGCTTGTTTAGTCACGCTTATTTGATTTCGTCACACTCTCAATCTGTTCTCGGAGGCCCTAGTTCCTTTGCACCCAGCTGTTCCTGCTAATTTGCTTTTCTGTCGGCAGAATGAGATTTCACTCTGAAGGAGAGTGCGCGCAGATATGACACTTCCTGGCAGATTAAAGCTGTGTGCCGGACCGAGACTTGAACTTGGTCCTTTGCCTATCGCGGGCAAGTTCTCTGTCGGCTGAGCTACCTGAGGACGATTCACGACCAGTTCTCACAGCTTTACTTTTCTGTTAGCATGTAAAATAGATTCAACGTATTTCATGTTTAAACTGCACACGAAAGCAGATTCCCGCGTAGTAGACAACCAACTTCAGACACAAACTGTCTTTTATGGGAATGATAAAATCGCAGTAGTAATGTCTACTAACATGGTCACTTGGCTAGAATACAAACGAGATGGTGAGATCCACAGCGGCCTAAAGCACACTGCCGTCGACCCCAGATTTAAGTGCATACCAGACAAACCAATGATACAGCTTTTCACGAATTTTCAAATATAGAATATGGGCCCGCAGTACAGGTAAATCTGACTCACCATAAGATCAATAGATTTCAGAAGCATGCATAAAAGCTAGAATCCCACAATAGACGGTGATGTGCTTGAGGCCCTTATCATACTCAGCGCCTGAAATTGATTACTGTACGATTAAATTCATAACATAATATACTGTAACTGATTCAGAAACCCACAACTTTAACATATAGTGACGTAGAATCTAATTTTTACTATAGAGTGAGTGAATCAGCATATGTGAGGAGTTTGCTATCACATAGCAGGATTTATGCCGAACGAACGGGGGGTAAAAGGCTGTCGCAGTGTGCTACCGTTTGGTGGCCCTGAAATAAACTTCTAGTTGAATGGAAAGGTGCTAACTGTGCACATAGTTTATCAAATGCGTATGTATTTGGCCCGTAAGGCAATTACGTCACTCGATTTGCGCATGCGCAAAAGCTCCTTAGAACGTGCACAACAGCAGGTGTGCTCACGACCATGTTCCGCGGTAGGTTACGGGCCGTATGTGTCAGATTGCAGCGTCTATGTCACGTTTAACAGCATTCTAACAAAAACCGCAAGGTCTCAAAAGTCAGGGTGTTGACGTGCTTTGTGCTGTTGCACAGCAGCCGCCACTGCTTACAGTTTTTTCAAATCTTTCTTTCCTGTTCTTTGTTTTCGCCTCGCCTGTACGGACCGCGTGCTGCAGTCAGCGCCACTGGCTGACAGGCAGCTGCTGTGGCCCGCCGCACCGGCACAGAGCGGCTGTTCTCCGCCTGCAGCATCTGGCGCGCTCCTATGTCCTCCGCTGCAACCGCAAAAACAATCGACGGCAAAAACAAGCGCTTCGAGCAGCAAGACGAGCAAATTTCTGACGCTGCCACTTCTTCGTCCCCATTTGTGCAATAGCAAACTACTCTGGAATACGGAATAAGACCCCTCAGTACTCTGCGTAGAGCAACCAGTCTGAGGCGAGTGCTGTACATTACTCCGCTTTGTAACTTTCCAGTTCATGTATTAATGTATACCCTTTTTAACGCTGTTTCTAACACGATCAGTTTCTGCTCGTCTTCTCTCACGACGTTAACAATGTTCAAAAACGTCGACCGTCCGTCCAAAAATTCCCGAGATTCATTTTGTTACTGGTATGTAAGCGACGGTGGCAGATTTAGGTTACAGTTGCAAACAGATGTGTGCAGGCAGTGTTAAGTAGTGGGACAACGTTGTCACGTCACAAATCGAAATGGAGCAACATCTTCAAATTAAATGTTCAACGTATTCTCCAGGCTGTTTGACTCCCGAACGAAAACGAGTGGACAGCCGCCGCATGTTAATGTGGACAGTTTTTCTGGAAAAAATCATCACGGGTGATGGGCTCGGAGTTATCAATACAAACCTACCACAAAATGACAAAATGCAGAAATTCACATGAAGGATCAATGCTTCTGTAGCACCAATGTGACGCTCGAGTTGAACAACATCCTAAAGCAGGATTTTCGTGAATATTTCAAATGGTTGTATGAAAGTTGTGTGCATAGTGATCAAGTGGGGCGATATTATGTTAGAACACCCAAAACACTGGTGTCTTAATGTTACTCTAGTCTTTATTAGCCCGGTCTAGAAACTTTTTGCACTGACTGGGTACGCTTAAGTACTTAAGTACTCTACCTACTGATGGCATCCTTTTCGTGGTAGGACATACGACTTTCAAGTTGAGAATGTTTGCCATAATTCGTCGATTACGACTATATCTCTCTAAATGTGTAAAATACTTTCATTTTGTGGTCATCATACTTCTGACCCGTTTGATACAACCTACCACGATTACCTCCTCTGTTCGCCTTAAGTAGTAGTTACACACAGTCGACAATTTGATGGATACGAGGGTTGGAACTTAAATAATGGCAACTATTTATTCACAACCGATAAAAAAGAGTTACATGTTTGCACCTGTTCCTGTCCTTCAAAGCAGTCACCAGCGTTGTGTAGAACCCGTTGCCAGCTATGTGGAAGGCGTAGTATACCGTTAGCAGAGCCTGTTCTGTTGATGCGAGTGGAGCGGTCTACTACCTGTCGAATCTCTGGAACAGTTCCGAAGGGAATGTCACCGTCAGTGCACGGTATTACTGTTCGTTTTTGGAGCATCGCCTGCGACTAGCTTTGGCAAAGAAGCGGCGACAGTTTCTGCACAATCCACCCATTATTTTGCACGACGAATGCGCGGGCGCATACACCGCAAGCTGGGGCTGCTCTGTTCGGTCGATGCGACTCGGAAGTACTGTACCATCCACGATAGCCCCCGGACTTAAATCCTTGTGACTTTGATTTTATTACGAAGATGAAGGAACCACTTCGTGGCATTCGCTTCAAAACTGTACTAGAGTTTCGACAGGCAGTAGACCGCTCCATTCGCACCATCAACAGAACAGGCTCTGCTAACGGTATCTGCGCCTTCCACATCGCTGGCAACGGGTTCTACACAACGCTGGTGACTACTTTGAAGGTCAGTAACATGTGCAAACATGTGACTCTTTTGTATCGGTTGTGAATAAATAATTTAATTTCCAGCCCTGGCATATAGTATTCCAATCTCTGCCTTACCCGGCGTCTTACCCTGCGCATCCACATCTAGCATAATCAAAGTTATTAGCTGATATCTTAACACACGTTTAGCCACCATGTCACCCGTTTTAGACATTTTCCTAGTATTCCTTCCTCCATCGGGTCTATGGAGAACCCCGTCATTTACTGTACCATTATACTGAATTTTCAGTACTCTTTTGAAAGGTATTCCCTTCATGATTTACTTCCACGCAGTGCTCGATTCCAAAGAAATCTTACCAAAAATTTCTTTCTGGAGTTAAGGCTTATGTTTGACGCAGAATTCTTTTAGGGAGAAACGACCTATTCACCTACTTCTTATCCCTTCCTTTCTTCGTCTGCCATGCGTTGTTTCGCCTCCAAGGTAGTACTTCGTGCTTCCCTATTGTGAAGTTGAGTTCCTCGTTAATCTTAGTTGTTACTGTTGTGGTCTTCAGTTCGAAGTCTGGTTTGAAGCAGCTCTCCATGCTACTCCATCCTGTGCAAGCCTCTTTACCTCCGAATAACTACTGCAACCTATACCGTTCTGAATCTGCTTACTGTATTCATCCCTTGGTCCGATCTACGCATCACACTTCACTCCAGCACTGAACTGGTGATCCATCGATGTCTCAAAATGTGGATTGTTTGATTACCAATGTGCTGGGACTGGAGCAGAAGGGATCCCAGGTGGAAATATTTGAGAAGGCTTTTCGAAATTCGTTGTTCGGCTTACTATCGAGAGAACCTTGTCAGAAACCTAACTTAAAGCTATGTTGAATTTACTCGTATTATTGAGACTGCTCCCGACAAAACCAGTATTCAAAGTACAATTTCTCTTTTACGAGCATACATATTTTATGAAGTTTCATTATTTTAAACATTATTAAATCTTTACAATATATACATCAGAAACTTACACTTTCCTTCTGACAATTCAAACATCTTAACTGGTACAGAACAGTCGCTTCATAGTTAAACACACATAATATTACTGTATAAACTACTTACAATCGATAATGGTGTACACCCTCCCCACGACTTTGTAGATTAGTTTTTATAATAGGAACCCATGTCCAGAAACTTCATCCAACGACGATGCGGAGCGTCAAAGTTGTAGCTGGCGTCTATAAATGTACGTATATACAGGGTGATTTCCAGATGATGTTACAAACTTTTTAGGATAACGAGGAAGGATAAATGTATAAGTTTTGCGTAAGGATCTTTCCACCGGAAACGAACGTGTCGAAAGCTAGAAGCGAAGTCCGTCTTGATACCTCGGGAAGTGGAATGCATTTACTGACACTGTTATCGCTAAGATTGTCCGGTAGGCAACTTTCAAAGGTCGTAGTGTGGACCAAAACAAGGAGAAACTGTCCGGTAAATATGGGATCTAAAAAGTATCCCTTAAGACCTAGGAGCGCTTGTTCAATAGAGATGTGTTTCACGATAGTGTTTCACTATAGTGCCCATAGCTCCTCAGGTGTGCAATTTTTTTTTCTTTTTTGTCCATATTACCAGCTCAGCAGCATCAGTACACGAATTCCACTGTCAGTGGTATGAGAACGGTTTTTGCTTATAACTTTCGACTCGGTGGTTTCCATTACAGGAACACTTACCGCAAATTGAATCATTGATCCTTCTCTATCATCCTAGAAAGTTTGTAACATCACCATGGAATCACCTTGTATATACATACATTTATAGGTGCCGGCGCCTATCGCTTGGACACTCTGTAGGTTGTTGAACGGCGTTCCCGTTTGTAATTTCCCATGCGAAACATGATCTACTAAGTCCTCTCTACAACCCCTAGAAGTGCGTGACATGGATTGTGAGACACCCTATGTGTGTTGTGTTGTGTGTGTGTGTGTGGGGGAGGGGGGGGATGGTGTGTAAGTGTGAAGTCTATGCCCTTTGCTTTTCATTTGTTACATTATTTCGTAAGTTACGGATGTGAAATGAACTTTCTAACGTTGCAACATTCCTTTTTGTAACTTGCAATTTATTTTTAAATTACTGCGTAATAATTATTTCATCTTCTCACGCCGTGTAGCGCTCTATATGAAAAGCACTGACTGTGCTGTGTGCAGTCTGTGGCTGGTTTGCATTGTTGGAATAGTCGCTATTGTAGCGTTGGGCAGTTGGCTGTTATCAGCGCGTAGCGTTGCGCAGTTGGAGGTGAGCCGCCAGCAGTGGTGGATGTGGCGAGAGAGATGGCGGAGTTTTGAGAGCGGATGATCTGGACGTGTGTCCATCAGAGACAGTAAATTTGTAAGTCTGTATGTCATGAACTAATATATATATATATATATATATATATATATATATATATATATATATATAATTACTTTTGAGCACTATTAAGGCAAATACATTGTTTGTTCTCTATCAAAATCTTTCATTTGCTAACTATGCCTATCAGTAGTTAGTGCCTTCATTAGTTAGAATCTTTTATTTAGCTGACGGTATTGGCGCTCACTATATAGCAGTGGTTCGAGTAACTAAGATTTTTGGGCGGTAAGTGATTCAATAAAGGTATAGGTTATTGTTAGTCAGGATTTTGTATGGATTTTTGAAAGTCTGATTGCGTTGCGCTAAAAATATTGTGTGTCAGTTTAGTGTTGATCAGAATAAGTAAAGAGCGAAATGTCTGAGTACGTTCAGTTCTGCTCAGCTGTTTGAAAATCAAATAACGTAAGGGGTTTACCAGCACAGTAATTCACTGATTTTTCTAAGGGGACGTTTCAATATATTCCTAGTGCTTGTAGAAGACTATGTCTAATTCCTTTTCTGAAAACCACAGGCTGTCCTTTCAGGCGTCTTCTGCCACGGTAACTATTCCTATCGTTGCTGTAACGAAGTAAAACATTGACTTGGAACGAAGTAAAGAGGGGTACGTTCCTAGCTTGTTGTCGCAGATTCTCTCTCTCTCTCTCTGTCTCTCTCCATTCACTAATTTTTTCATTCATTCCCAAATAGTGTTTCGTAAATGCCACCGTGATGCAGAGCCCTCAGGGATAGGAAAAGAATCAAGCTTTGCATATATGTGCAGAAGCAGTCAATGCTAGTGATTTCTGTGAACTATACTAACAGCAGATTAAAGGACTAGTGCTTATGTACTCTCAGAGACAATTATGGAAATTACTTGGGGAAAAACAGCTTCTGTACCAGAGTATTCTGAACCCAACATTCATAGTTCATGTTGATATTATTTCTACTTGTACTTCGGTGTTTTAAATAAATTATAAATGGTAAAAAGATGTATCATGTCCTCCCCCTCCCTTACCTGTCATCCATGACGCACGTCTGATGCGTAATTGGTTTCGTAAAATACTGAATGCTGTGGAATGCACGAGTGTACTATTGTACTGTTCCCGTTATTTTAATATGTTATTTGTAAGCAATTTTGATTTTTCACAACTCGTGATTAATCAGGTTAATTTTTAAAAAATTATTTTAAATATTGTCAACCTGTGTTTATCGCCGTTCAGGTAAGATTTAAAAAATAATAAATTTTAATCATTTTCAGTCTGTATCTACAGAAACATTTATGAATTTTTTAGTTCTGTATCTGAAAGGGTCATTAAACGTGTTAGAAACTACTTATCAAGTTACTGATGATGTTGTAGTAGATATTTAAAAAAAATAATATCAATAAAATAGAAAAATAATATAGCATCTCTTAATCGAAATTATACTTACGAAGTGTGATGCATGACATTGGAAGATTGTATGCGTAAGATTATATTTCTGGGCTCAGCTCCTTAATGAACGGATGATGAGTGGATTTCTTAGACACACATACAGGGAAATGTATAGAGAATGCAATGGAGCTATAGGGTTGTGATCATGGTCAGGGTAACTGTACTGTCTGCATCGAGTATAATGTGCGTAGTAATTCGTGATAATGAGATGGAAATAAACAGTGTAACATAAATTTGGAACTAAATGCACCTGCAAGTGATTGTGTACCTGAGGATAAACTTTTAACTGTATTTTATTGTTGCATTATCCTAATACGTGTAATATCATTGAAAAGTGCTCTGTGAACATATAAACAGCTATATAAATAACTAATAGCTCAAGTGACGCAAACTGAGGCTATTTTAGAGGCGGTGCCACAGAAGCAGCAAAGCAATCCGTATTGGTGCTTTGAAGACTGAGAGAACAGGTCTCCCTGCCACAGAACCCGTAGAATGGAAACGCGTCTTCGCCTAGCGGTGGAGACAGATAAAAGCCTCAAAAGAAGCCCCGGTTACGAACGAGACGCGGGAGACAGCGCCTCAGAGGGGACACCAGGGCTGTATTGGATGTATCAGCAGCGCCAATTTCAAAACTTCCGCCGAAACGACGTCTGGACACAGCGCTCGGTAAGACAGCATCTCGAGATCACGTTCCACTGCATTAGTCTCTGTAAGCTGGGTGACTTTCCCCTTAATACAGGACAGTAATAGATGCTGTTGTGGTACAGGCACCTGAGAGGAGTGGCTGTACGATATTAAAGAAGACGTGATAAGTAGTATTGTCGGATACTTCATTGTATATACGCTCGACTGTGTTAGATTTGTGGATATCTGAATCACAGCAGTCACTTGTTCCATAGTGTTCCCCACTTACTCGACTGGAGACAAATGCGGTAAACGTGGTGGCGAGGGAAACTGTTGCGCGTAAAGTTTCACGGGTGGTACGGGAGCGATCAGTGTCTTTCTGGACAACAGATCACCTTCCTTTTGCTAGAACATCGGAATTCGCCGACCAACACGGTGACGGACCGAGCGCTGTTCAGTGTTCCACGAAATACTGAATGTGGCAGAGTTCTAGCCTATATCACTGACGAGGCCTGGGATGAAGTTAGTGTATTTCCGGCGAATGCGCTCCCCGAGAAATGCTCACCAGGTCTGTGTCTTCGAGTGACAATCACTTTCACTCAGACAGAACGTGCATTCACCGCCGGAGAGGGCAGTGCGCCATTCGATTACAGAGCTCCTCTGACGGCAGCAGTTGAACCGTGCACGTGCAAGCTGCCGTGTGGGTGGGAAATAGGCAAAATGTGTGCATGCCCATAGTGGTACTGCGGGTAACGGGCTCTCGGCAGTTCGTACTTACTCACATCTGTGATGTGGACTCTGGACGATCTGACACGCCGGCCTCACCATGCGACGATCTTCGAGGTCGTCTATGTTGCTCGGACTCCCAGCATCTCGTCTAAGAGTGTGGCATGTTCACGTACTCACTGTTGTCAGCATCAGTGCAGAGCTGACGTGGTATGTCTGAGTTGTGTAGCCATTCTCAGAAACTACCATCCCGCCACAATTACTCCCCTCCCAAACTAGCTCGAGCGGCCGCAGGAAGCGGAGTCGGTGCGCGTCATACGGTGTCTGTTTGCTCTACGGTCTACACGTTTTCCCCGTGACATCTAATTGTATTTCATTGTTTTAGGCATAAAAGGCAAGCAGCAGTAGTTTCTCAAATCCACAACTCTCCTGGATATCTTTATATTTATCTTTATTTTTTCCAGTGATCCAGGTTCACAGCTTCTAATGACTGATGTAATCTGAAGTTGTTGGGAAACCAACAGCAGCTTTGTGTAATGTTTATTTATTATCATTCAGCGCAACACAAAAACGTGTGACTCCGCTTCAACATGGTTTCATCACCATCACCACTGTACTATTAATCAGAATCGAATCGAATAAAACTTGCTATCGTCGCTCAACTGGGAAATCCGTAGCTCACTGAAAAACCTCCAGAACTGCCAACAACAGCTCACAGCTCTCCTTCATTATGACAGCTTGTAAGATCAGTTTTGTGGCCACAAACAATAGTTACAGATGATCATTTATGCAATTTCTAGTGACACTGTATGCTAATGTTCAGTATGTTTTAGTGAATCATAAAAAAAGAAATTGGGGGTCGGTTCTGTTTGCTTGGAAATTATGAATGAACCGTGTTAACATGGGATAGGTGGAGGGGTTTAGGAGGAGCTTTTTATCGTTGACTTTGGGCGCATGTTCACCTGTCACGTACGTTTCACATATTTAACTAGTTTCATACATAGTTGTACATACATTCACAAAGCTTTCGTGTAACGCAGCTCGGTGTTTGTGACATCATATATCTTGTAATTTGTCATACAATGGTATGATTTTCCAATTACATTTAGTGGTATATGTGAATACTGTCTGCAAAATGTGTATTACTGCATGAACAGTGGAAGTGTAGGAAGCGATGAACCTTTTTCCTTTCATTATTTTGTGTGGTGTGTCAGCTAGGAAAAGTTTCGTAAAGGTTTGAAATTATGAGTAAAGTTGCTTGCAACCCAGTAGGTACTCTCGTTCTCTAATACTGCATGAATACAACCTGGCTATTTGCGCGCAGTGAGCTACGCTTTCTTTCACCCCCCCCCTTCCCCCCTCCCCCCCTTCCCCCCTCCCACCATGCTTCCTCCTCACACTTGCAGAGGGAGGCAGTTCTTATAACCACAGTGGTTCTTCCCAGGCACTAAGTGTGCACAAAGTTTGCCAGAAATCGATCCATTTGTTTAAGAGAACGTGTGGACAACAGACACATTTTATAAGATTACAAATATCGAATTTTCAGGGCAAATTATTTTGTAAGTTATAGATGCAAATATTTATGTTGAGGTTTTAACTATAGATGTTAATTTAAACATCCTGTTTTAGATTAACAATTGTTTGTATAGAGGAATTTCGATGTTTTACGTAACTGTGGTACTTCAATTGCTTCAGGATTCCGCTGGAAGAAAGTATCAAAATGGTTCAAATGGCTCTGAGCACTATGGGACTTAACATCTATGGTCATCAGTCCCATAGAACTTAGAACTACTTAAACCGAACTAACCTAAGGACATCACACACATCCATGCCCGAGGCAGGATTCGAACCTGTGACCGTAGCGGTCTTGCGGTTCCAGACTGAAGCGCCTAGAACCACTCGGCCACTCCGGCCGGCAAGAAAGTATCGAAAATTAGGTTGATCAGTGCTGTAACGGCAGGCTTAGCTGATGAAAGCTATACCACACAAAACTTATTATGTCACTGGGAAGAGCAGATAGTTCTGGCTTTCAATAAATGTTTGTGATACTGGTTATAACTTCGACAAGAGAAGCCGAATAGGAAAAGTTCAGTTAGATGAAGAAATACAAGTAAAAGGGTCGACATGAAAAAGACACGGATAATTTAAAAGAATATTATGTGGTAGACGAAAGTATCTGTTATGTTAAAGCAGAAGCAACGTATATTCCATAAGAATTTTGGTTATGATGGAGAAAGAGCGTTTGTTTCAGGCGCTAGATTGAGTGTAATCGAACGTTCGTAACTGATCTTTGATTTATGAAAAGAATAGATAATTCGGTAGGATTATAGCACAAGCGCTGTACTGGTTCCTGCCATTCCATTTTACAATGTGCGTGTACGCAGTGCTGTGGTAGGTACGACGATACAGCGACTGCTGGCGGAGTTCATTCAAATCTTTATCAGTAAATCTACAGTCCGCCAGGTGGAATGTGTTGTCGTTGCATTCTGTTTTTTCTGTAGCGTATTTTTTGACGCAAGAGCGCAAATTTTCAGCCAGACTAGATTTGTGGTATGCCAATCAGCAGTAGTAGACACCAGACCTAGTACAGCAGCGGTACCAAAAATTTAGCTGATATTTCTCGTGTGGAGTGGCATAAACGCTGTGTGCGCCTACAATCTTATAAAAATACGACAGCTATGACGTACTGCGTCATCTTTTTCGGAGCATAAATGTCATTCAATACATCGTACTGGCTATGGACAGCCCTGACAGTTGCTGGTTTCATTGAACTGTCTCTGGAGGAAATGGATGTCAATATACTGAAGCCGGCCGCGGTGGTCTAGCGGTTCTAGGCGCTCAGTCCGGAACCGCGCGACCGCTACGATCGCAGGTTCGAATCCTGTCTCGGGCATGGATGTGTGTGATGTCCTTAGGTTAGTTAGGTTTAAGTAGTTCTAAGTTCTAGGGGACTTATGACCACAGATGTTGAGTCCCATAGTGCTCAGAGCCATTTGATTTGAATATACTGAAAATAAAAAATAATAATCCGTCGATTTGTTTGGTTCACATCCATGTTCATACGATAGGAGGGAATATCATCAGGTTTTGTGAATACATTACTACTCTATATCTTAAGCATTATTCACGTAACATCTAACAATTTCAGTTTTGAGAACAATAATTGTGATGTGATGTGAAATTATTTTTGGGTTATGAACGTTGTTTTCCTCTCTATTAGTTACCGGTTAAACAACGTTATTTCCTGAGCCAAAGTTGCCATCACGGCTAACTATTTGGGGGTCAGGTGAAAATTGAATGAAGATCGATTTTGTGCTTCGTGTGTTAGATGAAAATTTCATATACTTCCGGCTATAATTCATGTAGCTAACTTGGTTTATACGTTCATCAAAGAGCTATAGACGTATTGATGGTACTCCGATATAATCAATGTTGCATGGAAAACGCTCTAAAAACCACTATTTGCGATCTCATCGTGCAATAAAGAATATCCGGGGAAAAAGGATGATTGCAGTAAGGAGGTTGTGAAATCACTAATGCCTATCAACATTACCTCACATCCGTGATGTGCCCTACCCATGTATGAAAGGGGTATTGTATGATTTAGATAAGAACGTCATTGACAGATAAGAAGGCTATTGCATACGACCCATAATGCACCACAAGTGGAGGTTACACTCGACGAACCGCCATTTCGATACGTTTTAACATACTGATTGGCAAACATTCATAGGTATCTTATGCAAAGTGATTTAGATGATGGTCTTTATGTTCAAAGGCCACTTGGTTTAGTTTCCGAAAAATTTCGTGACTTAACGTCGGTCGGTGTTTCTGTATATGGCTACACTGGTTTCCTTCTTTCACCTGAGGCAAAACTTGGATTATCCTAACTCCGTCTTCCTTCCCTGCTAGTTATCTGATCCATTTACTTTTCTTTCCTCGTACACGTACTAAAACGTTTACGCTTAGCTCCTTTTGCTAAAGAGTTATTGCCAACTTTGGGGATACGTAAGTCTGTAAATTAACATATTTTACGTATTTTCATTCACTAATGCCATATGAGGTAATATTACGTAAATAACTCCTCACATAGTGAGAAAGTATTCATCGCCCAATAAAACCAATCAGAATTATGGTTCGCGCATCATAAGCAGCTAGGAATACTAATCACGGCCGAATTAAACTTGTTATCAGGAATCCATGTGAGTTTGAATGACGAAGATACTCGCAAGTACAATACTAGAAGGAAAAATTATTTGCGTTAGCCTTTAAAGAATCTAACTTTGACACAAAAAGGGGTAAAATATGTAGCTATAAAACTTTTAGGGAAGTTACCTGCGGAAATAAAATGTCTGACAGACAGGAGAGCTGTTTTCAGATTTAAAGTTGTTTCTCCATAACTACTCCTATACCATAGAGGAATTCTTGGCAAGAAATTTTTACAGAAGAAACCTGTCAATGGCTAACTTGTACCAATAGAAATATTATTTTCATCTCTTTTTAATGTATACTTCTGATGAAACGAAACATATCATAACGTTTATGGTGACTGTTATTTGTGGGACAATAGCTGACTGCCCATCACGTGTCTTTCTCATGCTGCTCAACCACACTCAGTTTCTGACTGGATTTTACACTGCAAGTCCGCGTCTCGTTTCCACGAGTTAAAACTGGCACGACAGAGTCGTCGTAAACTTCCCGGTAGCTTCGTTTTGGAAATGGAAAATTTGTGGTAAGGTCTTATAGGACCAAACTGCTCAGGTCATCGGTCCCTAAGCTTACACACTACTTAATCTAACTTAAACCAACTTATGCTAAGGAGACTCACACAGCCATGCCGGAGGGAGGACTCGAACATCCGACGGGGGAAGCCGCACGGACCGTGACAAGGCGCCTAGAACGCACCGCTACCCCGCGCGACCTTCATTTTGAAAATCATCATCCTTTAGCCCTACTTGAGTAAGTGCTTGCAAAGGTTATTTTTTTGGCAGCTGTTTGTAATACCCAGATTCTAAAATTCCAAACACCTACACTTCACACACCTTCTACAAATACCTTAACATTCTAAAGCTAGACCAAGAATACCAAAATGAGAAATAATTTCATAAGCCTCGACAGAGATGTGATCTTTCTGTTGCAGGTACGTGCTGACAGGAGCAGCCGGCGAGGCACTTGATATCGACTTCCTCGTCGATCTCAGAAACAGCTTGGCACGACCACCGTTGTACGTGAGTTGGCAGAGACAGGTTGTATATTCACCAACCACTTAACCGTATCTGGTCTTCTAGCTTCTCCTTTTTTATAGTGACGTTCATTTGATGACGGCCTTCGCTACGTGCTTACTTAAACCTGAGGGACAAAATACGGGGACGACCTCTGAACTGTCATTTACTACACAGAGCTTTGAGACTTTTAGTACACATACCGTCACGAAAAATATACTGAAGTTTTATGTGTGTATTGAGAAAATGAGCAAAGAATTTCAACTACAAAAGGTAGAAGCAGCTGGCATCAGAAAACACAACAGACCTCCACCCTGCCCTTACATGAGCTTTCGCTTAGCACCACTGCAAGTCATAAATGGCGGCGGCTTGGGGTCGCTTCAGGGCGTCTCGCTTGGAGCCGTCCTCGATGTAACCGGTTTGTAACAGTTGGCTGCGTCGCTGTGGTGCTGACTGCTGCTGCAGAAGCTGTGCGACGTGACAGAGCCAGAGGCCGAACACGACGGTCTTCCTCCCAGGTGGTGGCAGGTGGCCGTCCGGAGCCCACGCTTCTCTCCGGCCGAACGCTCTCTCGACCACCGCTGTGAGCCTGCTTAGCCCCTGCAGTATCACAGAAGGAACATCCAGCTTCCCGTAGCCCTATTCCCCTACTTCGTTCAAATTCTGTGAGGGGTTGATAATGGCGTCTACGTAATCTTAGAGACATTCTTGACTGATACCAACTCACCACGTCCATTCTCAAAGGTAACTTACGACAGTTACAGCGGTTATTTAAAGCAAACCTGGCTTGCTTCCTCATAGTGGCCCTGCTTTCGCTTATGTCGCACAACTCTTTCTTCGTGTTGAGATTTTTTTCCGTCAGTGTATTTCACTCGGATTGTTGAACTGCTATGAATGTCTCACTCTGCGCAACTCATCGGATTCGACCAAAGACAGATACGAAGTGCACAAATAGCCTAACAGCAATAACCGAAACAGAACGTAAGTAAGAGAAATAAAAACCTACACAGTCGAACTTCAGATGAACTCACAACTTAAATATAGTCGGGTTTTGTAGACTTTCGTCCAAAGTCTGAATTGCTGCAGGCCTCTTCACCTTTGTATAACAACTACTGTTACCTACATCCACTTGAGCCTGCTTGCTGTGGTCAAACCTCGATTTTCCTCAGTAATTTTTATACCGCCCCCCCTCCCCCACTTTCCTCCATATCAGACGGACAATTCTCGATCCCCCACAGTCTCACAGTTAGTGCTGTCGACTGATAACTTCCTGAAATCGAGTTGCGCCATACATTTATCTCCCCAGTTCGGCCCAATACCTTTTCATTAGTTATCCAGTGTACCTATCTAATTTGATTTCTGACTCCTGTAAGTTAAAATTTTGCTCCTAAAAGGAAATTTTTCTGCTGTGACCATCTATCACACCCTACAACCATAGATTTGTGTAACTTGTAGTTATTTGTACTAGTGGTGCGATGAAAGTGTGATAGCAGAAATAGAAGCGGTAACAGATGTCAGAAGCCAATTTGACCGGAAACGGAAGCGCATGTGGACATATTAAGAAACAAGTAACAATTCCTTATGAAGCGCAATTAATACTCAAAATTTGTCAATGGCAGATTATGTTTACTAAAAAGCACCCTGCAGTCTTTTTCGATGTTCTTCGTATATGAGGCTAGCTCCACTGGCTACGCTACTGGGAGGAGCTGACAAATATTGGCGAGTTAGCGGCAGTAGACAGTGGTACTTGTGTCCATTTAACACCAGATCGGCATAGGAAGTCTTTTTTTCCTTTTTTTAATCCAGTAGCTTTGACTGTGGCATTAAAGCAGACTGTCGTTTTTGTTAGTCGTAGTCGTGTCTTGCTGATCTTCGTTCATATTTAACACGAATTCCAACGTTTGTAACGATGTATCTCGTTGAGATTCTGTGATAAAGCTACAACTTGTTGAAGGCTGTTTTTGAGTTTCAAATCGGCATCTTATAGAGCTAGTAAGTGTGAATTCACCTTGAGATGAGTCTGGAAGTCTGGTTTTCATAATTATGAAATTAAGTATTTTGCACCTGTACCGCGTATCTAAATACGGCACAATTGTATGCATATCGTTTTTGGTCAGTTCTCCAAATCTAGTGCTTGAATTAAATTCCTTACATAATTTTCTTGTACAATTTTGAAATTGTTTGAAGTATCACTTTTTGTTTCTGCTTGCTGTAAAGTAGTCACAAGAACCTGAATTAGCGGTATGACTGATGAAAAACTCGAGCACTGCTCAAGTTTCTAGTAATTTCTTCGAATGGTTTCATTACTTTTACAAATATCTGAACATTTATCCAGCCTTTAGTGCAGATCATCGTGATTGGATATGAACATACGGACAAAATTAGCGAATCCTTAAGCTTTGAAAATCGTTCCCTCATATAGAACGTGCTGGAACTAGCTGGAAAAAGAAGACATAAATTAACAGACAGGATTTTCATAAAAAAAACACACGCAATACTTACACTAAAGATATAACATAAAATTAAAATTCATTAATATGTATTTAACAACATTAACCGTTATTTATGAATAGTATCCAGCCACACTGCTATGTAAGTTGTTCATATTTTATCTCATTCACAGTGAGCCCATTTCGGCAAATTTCCATCATGAGGTGCTCTGTAAATACATACATAAGCGATGGTCTTAATATAATGATTTTGTAACTACGATCTGAAAATTTATAGTATATCATTAGGTGTTTTACCTTACACGTAACATCGTTGCTGTTTGCCCTCTCTGTTTTGGAATTATTACTTTCTGCCAGGGGTAGAGTGAAGATGTATATCAGATGTTACTTGTTTTCCAAATATGCTACTTTTCTGACAATTGGATGACAGTGGGTCAGCGATTTTAAATGTTTACATAGTTACCATTGTAAATAAGTGATGTGTGAAATTCAGTAGTTTATTATTATTAATTTCATATGGGTTTGTTTTTAATTATGTTTTTGCCTAAAGATAATTTTAGTTTCATCCAATTGTCAGAAAAGTAGCATGTTGGAAAACAACAAACATCTGATATACATCTCCACTCTACACCTGGGGGAAAGTGATAATTCCCAAGCAGACAGGACATGACATCAATGATATTACGTGTAAGGTGAAACAGCTAATGATGTATTATATATCTTCAGATCGTAGTTACGAAACCATTTTGAACAGCGCCATTTTGCTGTGCACGGTACACTTTTAACTACGGCGGCGCGCGAGCAGTTTCAATCTTAGCCGTTTCGGAAATGCTTCCACGCTTGGCCCGAAAGTCAATGATCGTGATCCTTTTGACGTCAGGTGAATCGCTCCATTTCTGCATTGCGACATTTGCATTGTACCCCCTCTCTCTCTCCCGAAACGCTTTATGTACGCTCTACTACTAACTGCCATCTGTGTGGGTTTATTGCATTTGGTGCCCTTCATATTGGGCGGTGGTCAGATTAATGTTAACGAACAGTGTAGAAGTTTGTAACTACTTATAAAATGACTAAGTCGACACGAGCGTTCACTGCTATAAGTCAGTCACTGTGAACCATGCTTCGCACCACGAAAACTTTCCTTCTTATATTGGATAACCATTTATTTCTCTTTAGATCAAGCGCCACTAATTACATTAGCATTACATGTCCGTAGCTCATTACATGCAACAGCGACCAGGAAAGTGCAACGATTTAGGTCATAATACCCACTGGAGCCTTTTGCGCCCAAATCTGTTTTTCTGCGCCATGTGTCAGCCCGCTGCAAGCTCTGCTGCTTTGCATTTCAGTTGGTGATTCCTCGCCAACGATTTGGACTTTTTTCTGTCTCTCTAAGCACAAAAGTAAGATGATTATAGCAGACAGGAAGCCACTAATGACTCGGCGACGACATTTGTCAAACGCTGAACTTTATATGGAGGTAAAAAAGGGGTGTCATCGCACTCACGAAAAATTGCTTTCTTTTGAGTATTTTTTGAAGTTGAGGGTATCTTTCAAAATTCTGGGCTCATAAACTACAGAAGTTGGCAAACAGCGACGTATCAGTAGGATTTCCTTATGCGTGCTATTCTTTGATTCATTTTTGACTGATAGAAACCAGTGCGATATAATTGACGACAAGTATTCTACAGAAACAAAAGCAGCATTGGGCGCGCTGGAAGAGAGCGCAGTAATACCTGTAGTATTCGCAATATACGTAAACAGTTTATCAGATAGGGCAGCAACACTGTTTCTTCGCTCAGGATGCTATTGACTGCAGGGATGGAAGATTGTTTGGAATTATAGAAAGACTTCGACAAACTTTCCACTTGTTGTAATAAATGGCTGCTCTTTTTAAATGTGAATAATGCCCATAACAGAGAGAAAGAACTAGATGGCTTGTGATGGGAAGATAAGTGGTAACCGTTTCGTCGATCTCCCATCGTTTAAATATTTAGGAATAATACCAAGAAGCTATAAGAAATTGGACTAATATCTAAAGTAAGAGTTAGGAAAAGTTAGTGGAACGCTAAATCTGTTGCAATAAATCTGAGAATTCACAGAGCATGTGTGAAGGAAACGGGTACAAATTGCTAGAGCGACCAGTTCTATCGTTTCGATACCTTATCAAGTAGGTACCTCAGCAAATATCGAATTCACAGACGCGCTGTATAGAACCTTAGTTGGTCGTTGCAGCCCATACAACAAGGAGACATTAGTGGTCGGCAAATTTTGGGACAATGACGACGTTGTTCTCCAGAAACCCTT
This sequence comes from Schistocerca nitens, assembly GCF_023898315.1. Lineage (NCBI taxonomy): Eukaryota > Metazoa > Arthropoda > Insecta > Orthoptera > Acrididae > Schistocerca > Schistocerca nitens. The sequence continues at coordinate 18,347,059 of NC_064621.1, read as the reverse complement.
TTGATAAACCTGTAATCGAGGAACGCTGTTCGACAATTCCGCTATTACCTTCGTGTATCTAGCATGGTGATCAATGAGAATAAGACAGGATTATACAGGGTGTATACAGGCTGTAGGAAAAAGGTATGGCCAAACTTTTAGGTAACATTCTTGACACGTAGAGGAAGAAAATCTGTTGCTGAATATGGATCTGATAACGCTTTATTTCAATGCTAGACCTCAATTTCTACAACTCTTCAACACATTAATCACGGGATACACACAGGAAAACAAGGTATCGGCAGAGTATTGAACACATAAATGAAATATACAAAATCGCCTCTGTTTGTAAGGACACAGGCATCAACCCACCGTCGCATTGAATGCCTAATGCGCTGATGCATCCCTGGAGAAATGCGTATTATTTCAGTCATCCACAATACGGACACGAACACACTGAGGTTTCATAAAAAATGGGTATCAAATACTCCGAAAAATAAAAATCAAGTGGATTTAGGTCCGGAGAGCGTGAAAGACAAGAAGTTGACCCACCAGTACCTACCCGTCCGTCAACGAATCTGTTATTTAGAAGCCTGGGAAAACTAAAACTGAAAGCGGGACCAGCTCCATCGTGCATGAAGTACATGTTAGGTCGCACTTGTAAAGGCTCATGTTCTGGCAGGACAGGTGAATATTCTCTAAAAAAAAAAAAAAAAAACGTGGGTTTCTCCGTTGATCCTGACTAGAAGGACATGAGGCCCTAATAGTCATCAACAGTGCCACCAGAAACATTGACAGAAAATCTGCGTTACTTACGTGATTATACAGTTTCGTGAGGACTCTCGACAGGCATTCTTGATGACTGAAAATTCGCAGTCTAACTACGTTGACACGAAACTTCATCAGTGAACATCACATTTGCGATAACGACAGTTGACATGTCGTTTAATGCTCTATTCGTAGAAGTGTGCTTACGAGGAACATCCCGCACTGAAAGCGGCTGCACACGCACTGCGCACTCTGTACAGCAGGTCCTCGTGTAACACCCTTCAGACAGACAACATTACTTCTTGCAGCTATTTGTCTTGCTGTGGCACTAGGTTTGTCGTCAACTGTACGGAGTATTCGTTCTTCAGCTGAGGTGTCCTTATCTCTCTAGGCGTCTCCCGGTCGCGAGTAGTAGGCTCAAACGGCCCGTGCTCCCTAAGACAACGATCAATTACTTCAAACATTGTCTTATCGAGGCATCGTGATTCTTGAAATTTCTCCCGATACAAACTTATCGGGAGAGATTAGCAGGTAATCCGTACAGCAAACTGACATCCTCCAACTCCGCATTTGAGTACACTGCTATTACAATGTAACGGAAAGCAAGCTCATAATGAACACTAAACTTTATGGTGTTAGTCGCATGTCAAGACAAGCAGTGATGTAAAACATATGTCAACATTATCTTCGTTCCATTGCGACAACGGCTGCTAGATTAAGAGTTAAAACTTTCTGTACATTCTGACCAACGTAACCAAGACGGCCTTCTGAACATTTAGTGCAAGAAAATGTTTTATATAATGCTGGTACTTTCTGTTTGTGTTTGTTAATGTCATTAAGAAGGGAAGTAGAAAACGAGTTCTAACATGAAAACAAAGCATTTTCGGATCCATGTCCGTATAATACATTTTATTCTTCTAAGTGTGAGGAATATTTCCTGAAATTTTGAACTTGTCTATTTGTTACATCCCGTATAATTTTCCCTCGCTCAAGACGCGAATGGTTTCGAAGAAAATTGCTAAATTGTTACGAATTACCCTCTACGAGCCACTGTAGAATGTCTTTTTGAGTATATCAGCTGTGGTTATAAAAATTGCATCACCAGGAAAGATAGCAAATTACAAAATTTTACTATTCTGTATGGACAGTATAGTAGGAATGATACTTGATTACGTTTTTAGGTCATTTAGGGAGTAGGAAATTTCGTAGACAGAGCTGTAAACTCTGGCAAGAGCAATCGCTCTAAGCCGTCTGAACATAATGTCGAACTGAACATTGATGATAGCTGATGTGTGTACCTCATTTCACGCTACTTCAACTCTAGGCCACAGTTGCTCGCTCATAATGGTTGATGGGTGGTCTCGGCAACCCACGATCAAACATTGTGAGTTGGTGAGAGATCACGATACGTTGCTGGCAAGGCCAACAGTGGAGCACCCTCTGTATCGAGGTAGGTCACACAGCATGGGCAACTTTCTTTCTTCTGTTATCTTGCTGAAACATAACGTCGTGGACACCTTTCGGATAGGACACGATCACTGGAATTAAAACACGCAAAACAGATTTCCTGCTGTCGAAATAACCGGTTGTGCGAGCCAGAGGTGATGGTGGCGGGTATGCGACTGCATTTCGTACCATGACGTGAGGTGTTGGGCCTGTATGACGATGACGACGATTGCGTTCTGACAAAGTTTGTTCACGTCGGAGCCTCCACCTACGATTACTTCCATCGTGATGCTTTATGCAGCAGCGGGACTCTTCTGAGAAGACCATGTGGTCCTACTCGTGTTTCTATCTCTGTCTGCTGACGCGTCAAGGCAGGCCACGTCAGTGGTCACCTTGCTGGCAGTGCACGGTGCCCCCGACGCCATCACACTTGCCGTGTGGATAATTCTCTCTCTGCAAAACATGCCCGTCTGTGGCACAAGGTGCGAGGGGCGTTCAACAAGTAATGCAAGACATGTTTTCCTGAAAGCAGCTTGGTTTTATTTACAATTCCAGTAGACCACGTTGTTCCCCACTCTCTTGGGACCTGTGTGTCCGCATGGTACCTGTTCACTGGTCGACATCGCAGCCAAAGTCTAACCTCCTCGTCGTCAACGTACTCCTTCCCGTGGAGTGCTTCTTTCACGGGAAGCAGGGTGGACGGGGAAGAAGAGTCCAGTGAGGTATCGTGAGCTGCTCTCGGGTGAGCAGACTTGTGTGAGGCCTTGCGTTGTCAGCGAGAAGCAGCTCGTTTGCATTTTTGTTCGAAGGTCACGCTCAAGTCGTTTCTTCCGTTGCTTGAGGGTTTGCACATTACACTTCCGAGGTGATCGTTGCACCGTGAGGGAGGTCATCAAACCGAATAACTTCTTCAGAGTCCCAGAAGACCGTCCCAATGAAGATACGGCTTTGACGTGGCGCCACTCCATCGATTGCCGTCTTGTTTCCGGATCGAAGTTACGAACCCATGTTGCAGCGTCTCTGACGATGTTCGCCAAAAAAGTGTCACCATCAACCTCGTTACTGGCCAGCAATTTCGCACACACGATGCTTCGTTGCTCTCTATGGTTCTCCGTGAGGCGGTGAGGAAGCCAACGGGCACACACTTTTGAGCACCCCAACTGGAGGAAGAGTGTGTCAGCACCACCGACAGAGACGTGCAGCGGAGCCGTGAGGTGTTTCATTGTGATCCGTCAATCGCTTGGAGAGTGTCCGGACGTTCCAACACTGCAGGAATCAACAGCGGTGTGCGGACGGCCGGCAGGCGAGAGATCGGACGGGATTTGCGACCTTGTTGCTATGGTGACTGACATCTCGCCCAACGAATCTCCGTGCTTTTTTTTCTCTTACACGTCTCCGCAGATATTATGCAAGCGCTTATCAATATCTGAGATACTCTGGTTTTATGCCAAAACAGTCTCAATGACAGCTGTCTGCGTGGAACGCACCCCCACTACAGAGGCCAATTTGAATTGTCCTTATGGCGCCGCCATCAAATGGAACTTATAGCGGTCGAACGAGGAATATTCCACGACGTACCGCAACAAATTCCGGGTTTCATCAACCCCAACTGGGCGAGGAACAAATATACTGGTTTACTTATTGACGCCCTTCGTAGTTGACGTGGCAGTCAGATTCCTGGTCGATATAGCGAACAATATGTTCTTCCACTCCTCCGCTAGTCGCGTGGGACGTTGAGATACTTCATCCCATTGAGTAAAGCTCTCCTGAAGCCATCAACTGCATAACTGAATTACAGTTGTAGCATCCTGACCGAGGCAACTAGCAGCATCGTGGCCGACAGGCCACGGTCCTGTCGCTCTCAAATTCCGATAGGTGCTGTTAGACACTGCTTCTTCTTAAACAAAACATGACACCATCTTCTCACAAAGAACCAACATTCAGATGCGACTGCTGAATGAAAAACCTGCCGCGTTTATACAGAGAATGTAGATGTCTTTGAACAATTGCGCTGAAGTGCATAACATCTGTATATCGAAGCGTGTAGTAAGATTCATTCCAATTTGAGATCTGTTGTATGCCACTTTCCTGGTGTTGCAACGTTAATGGCCAACGGTGTATATATGCGAACGTGTTCCACATGGACGGCCGTACCGCGGTGGATACGCCGCGTACAACTGATGATTGTTGCCTTGTCTTTACGGCAGAGGGAACAGGTGGGGTGGTGGCATAAAGTGCCTGATCGCCAGCCTTTGCGTCACTGTGCTGGATTCTATTCCAAACTTCTCCGCAGCGTCTCACTACACGAGGGCGTGCGACACTACCGATGGCGATCCGTCCGCCGGATGGGGAGGTTAAGCCCGGCGATCTCCTTCGTACTTTGGACAGCAGTGGACTACGAACCAGCACCAGCTTTCACCCCCTCCCTTCTCTCAACATCTCCAACACGAATGTGACACCACATGGTGCAGCAACCATTACAGTCACCTGCACTTAACAGATTCAAGAACAAACTCAGCTCTCATACTTCGCTATGGAAAGACGCCTGAATCCTCGAAGAATGGGGATAAACCTTTACAGCTGGGCTACTGAACCTACTCTCCGGGATCTCCCAGGCTTTCTTACTACACGACTTTACTTTTAACGTGTTTCAAGGAGGACGGAAGAAAGGTCAGGGTTTCACGTCTCGTCTATGAGTTATTTAGTGACAGAGAACAAGCTGGGATTATTTGAAGCACGGGGAAGGAAAGTCGGTCGTCTCCTTTCAGAAGAACCATCCCGGCATCTGCCTGGCGTTTCACAAACCTTCTGCGACTTTACTGTCTGTCGCTATACGAAGGGAGCATCACACGGCACGCCGTGTGCAGGCCAGAAGCGGTTCTGAGCGCTGAGGTGACCAGGTGCGTCGCAGCGCAGGAATTCTCAGCCACGTTTCCGTTTCAGCGGCAGACATGCAGCTAATGTGGGCAGTGACCCAGCTGAGGGTCAGCGGTCTGCGGTGCGCACAAAAGGTTACGCTGACCTTTCTGCGCGAATATCGAAGAGCGCAGCGAAAACACCCGGCGGCGGGGGCACTGGCTCATTCACAAGTAGCGGCAGCGGCCGGCGCGAAGGGGCGGTGGTGGAGCCTCCATCTGTAACACAAACAGGCATGTAGCTGCCCACGCCGTACTGGAAACTGCTGGAGAAACTCACAGGCGTGCAGCTCGTGGCAACGTCCTGTGCGTTGTGACATTACGGGTGCAACTTTTTTACACACATCTGGACACGTATCTAGTAGCGAGTTGCAGCCCTTTTCTCCCTAAGGCACCCCACGAATCACGAATATCCTAGGCCGTTGTGGAGCTGTGCTGCGCGAACGCCAACTCCACAGGCGAAATTTCTTAGTTTCTCCAGGGATATTTGTGAGTATTTTGGTATAAGCGACAGGTGTCCTCAGGGTTATTTGATTTCGTTTGGAGAAGGAGAGATTGGTCGCGTTGGTTCTGTTGCATGGCCAGCTGGATTACCAGACATGCAAAGCAAGTGGGGAGCCTAGTTCCCGAAAGTCCGCTCCATAATCACACGGACGTGGTTTCTATAACCGACGCAGCCACGGAAGCATTACGCCAAACTCGTGGGATTTTTGAGACTCAATGGAGCGTGTTTTTACATTCTGCCGTGATCATGGTGTCGACATTCTGAATAATACCGCCAAGGGAACAGTTCTGAGTATTGTTGCATTACTCTGTGTTTTTTGTGTTGTACCTTTTATTCATTGCATATTATAGTCTTTCATTGTTGAGAAGACATTTTCACAGATTAAAGATTGCTGGGGTAAGAACCTGAATAAGTCTGAATAATAATATTGATCTCCAACCAGCCACCGGAACCATTGGTCCCTTACACTAAAATACTGAGAAAATATCCCTGAACAAAATCCTACATTTAGAAAGTGGAATTGATGGCCACCCTGTGTTGATCTATGACCTAGAGGTCATAGATCAACACAGGGTGGCCATTAATTCTCCATACACACAAATGATTTCTCAGATAGGATCTGCAACGCAGTAAGAGTGTTTATTGACGATGCTATAGTCTGCTGAAACATGTCGGCGTTAGATGATGATACGGAATTGCAGAAAGACTTAATATCTATGTTTCATGTAATGAAAGGCAGCTCTCATTAAATATGAATAATGCAGATAATATACGATAACACTAGTACTGCTGGTCCCCTTAAGCATGTCCTATCTTATAATTAGGAGTAATATTAAACAACTGGCCAGGTCCCAATAGGACTCGCGTCTTAGGGTTCCGTACAAACTTAATTATGCACGTAGATGTTCATCCATCCCGAGAAACGATAATCTCTACAATTTTTGCCTTTTATTGACGTTCATACTGGCAAGGTGTCGGTGCCGGGAATTCCAAGACCTTCGAGAATGTTTTAAGTTTGAAGTCGGATAACAAATGACAAAGGATAAATTCTTTTTGTGTTATATAATTAAAAATCAACAATTTTCTAATTTTTTTCATTTCTTGTACTTACAAACCATGATTCTTTCCGAATTTCATGATTCAAGGTGAACGGGAAGTGAGTTAATTTGCGAGTATCAAATTATGCGACAAATGTCGCCGTATATTTTGCTTTACATTGGCTTAGAACCTTACATTTATTGCACCGCAAGGCGCGTAGTCAGTGCATATATTGTAAAGTTTAACTCAGAAGGTGACTGCAAAGCCGACGCTGGATATCATTTTCAGTAAAGCAGCATGTCACCAAGACACTGCTTTTTATATTGTAACAAGATACAAAGATCACAGCTCTGCTCCACAAGTCTAAGCAGCTCCATTTCGGTTCCTCAGATTATTCCAAAAACGTTCGGAGCGATGGGGTGATGCGTCACGCGAACGGAAAAACGAGAGATATACGCTGCGCAAGAAAGTAAAAAGTCACTTTTTTAAACCTTGTGTTTTCTCCCCAATTTGGCTCAGATGTGCCAACAAGCTTCCTCTGACATGGCGCAAAAAGCGCAGCGCCCTTTGACGTCACCCACAGGCTCGGCGACGCTTCCAGCAGCGAGGTATCGATCGACTCGTGTGAGTCGTAAGGTGGATAAACGATGCGACACTGGCACCAAATTTCTCCAAAAATCTGCCCAACTCCACTTTGGGCGTGTCACACGATGGAAAGGTCGCCACAACTTGCCCAATCTCACTACCCACATCTCACCTCTTTCTTCAAGTCTCTGCGATTGACGTGCGAACCGCGACGCCCAGCCTCAAAATCATAGGTTGTGGAGCTAACCATTTCAGACACTCCGCTGCTCAGAATCGACACAATGCCTCCGGAGGTGGCATACAGGTATTAATGAAACAACCCGTTCATTTATGCTATCATTCACACACGTTTTGCGGCCAGAACGACGATTTACAGCGCGAAGTACAACACGACATCTTTCTTCACAATCTCTGACGTTGCTGGTACCTCCCAGACGATTCAACCCGTCTCTAGGCTCATGCAATTCCACTAAACATGATCTGACACCTTTGGAGCGTAGTGTGAGCGCAGTTTTTGATTTGGTATGGAAGGTGGAACCACTCAAAACGGTTCGAAACTAACTGACGATATTTGAATGTGATTCGAAGCAGTAAACAATATTTATGCTTTCTCAGCCCTCCCATTTCCCGACTTCCTGCGACGTATTCGTGACGAGGGGTATGCGGGCAACACTGATCCCAGTGCCAAAAGATCCTTCTACAAGCAACCAGTTTGGCAACACCCTTGGTGCCACCCTTGAATGTAACTGTTTGTTGAGCACATTAAGAAGGCACGTGTACAGAGACCCTTGACCGATTCCTAGGAGCCTGTGGGAAAGCAGACCCCAGAGAGCCTCCAACTGAGTGGGTGCTGCTGTAGCGCCTGGTTGTGGGGATGCAGATTCTGACTGGTGACGAAGGGGTAGCCGGCCTGCAGGCGCCTCGGAATCGGTTAAGGGTTGTTATGTAGAGGTACATTTTTAAAGTGCTCATCAAAGACTTGCGCATGGTACCAAGGGGTTTGCCAAACTGGGTGGGGATCCTATGCCATTTGATCTGTTCAACGTATCATTGTCGCATCTCCCCATGATCGCGACACAGGAGGGCTGCAAGCGGAAGGGCTGAAATTGTGTAAACAACCTTCACTACTTTCGATCACATTCAAATTTAATTGCAAGGTTTTGAACGATTCCTGGTTATTGTGTGGTTCGGCCCCCAGAGGATTCCACCGGGAACGTCTCATACCTGATGAGTGTAATCCAAATGCTTGCGTGGTAGAGTAATGAAGGTGTACGCGTACATGGAGACAGTGTTTGTGGAGCAATCGAGACATAGTGCAACTGAGGCGAAATAAGGGGAACCAGCCCGCATTCGCCGAGGCAGATGCAGAACCGCCTTAAAAACCGTCCACAGGCTGGCCGGCGCACCGGACCTCGACACTAATGCGTCGGCCGGACTCTTACCGGCGACCGGCACGCCTTCCCGCCCGGAAAGCAGTGCGTTAGACCGCACGGCTAACCGAGCGGGCGCGTTTGTGCTTACTCAGACACAGAAATTTCCATGTGGAATGTGTGTGAAGAGGTTCCTCTTAATTCCTCATACCATACTACGAAATTCGTGATTTCATTGTCGTACATGGCTGATACTGTATTCTTGAAGGAAGAAAAAATACGGCTGTTATAAATACGGAGTTTTTGTTTTTAGAAAAATAAGCAACGTAACAGCAAGTATTTCACTGCTGGTTAAATAACACTGTGTGACTTTTGGTTTATAACAATACGGTTGTCACAGGAAAAACTTCAGAGCGGAGGGGAAATGGAGGACAAGAGCTGAAAGACAGCTGCGGGAACTAAAACGGTAAATAAGGCAGTTGTAGCACTGTTGTGTCTTAGAGCTCAAAGAAAACGGGCTGTTTCTCCAGGACATAAGCTGGTTTTCCGTTAGTAGAACTTCACCGAAGACTGTCAACGTTACTCCTCTATCTCAATAAAATATGTGTTAAAAATGGCTCTGAGCACTATGGGAGTTAACTTCTGAGGTCATCAGTCCCCTAGTACTTCGAACTACGTAAACCTAACTAACCTAAGGACATCACACACACCCATGGCCGAGGCAGGATTCGAACCTGCGACCGTAGCGGTCGCGCGGTTCCAGACTACAGCGCCTAGAAACGCTCGGCCACCCCGGCCGGCTATTATTGTGTTAAACTTTGTAATAAAGACGGAGGAAATGAAGAAAGTGAACGTACAAAAACATGGACCAAATTTCTAATTAAAAAAAAAAAATGCTTTTCTATCCCTTGTATTGCGATTACCTTAAATCCATAAAAAAATTTGGTTGACTTCAGAAACGCGATCAGTTACAAAATAAACCCGCATACAGATTGTTTATTATATAAAGTATAACGGAAAACAAAATTTCGTTTTAAGTCACTTTATTTAAAACGATCCTTTGGGCTCTAGATTATTTTCAATTCGTCCTTAGACTGTAGACATTATTTCATATTAGAACCTCTTGACATTCGTTTTCTCGAGACAAATCATTTGTAGAAAGACGCACATTGGAGCCTCAACAAAAAGTATATAAGTTTCTGGTAAATGAAACAAAAAGCTCCGCAACAGTTTATAATCAATTTTTGATTGTTGGCTGCTTCACAATATAAATGTTCTGTGTTACGTAACAGCAGTGGTCCTTAAGGTACGTCATTATTTACAACAAGCATTTAAACACTTTACCACAAGGAGACTTGAACGTGGATGCTGTTGAGAAGCTTTGATACGTCGGAAATTTTAATCAGAAATCACTTGCAGAGCAGCGAAAGTTTCTTACCGGAATAACGTTTTGTGTTTATGTGAAAAAAAGGCAAATTCTATGGCTGTCGAGCAAGACCGTATCAAACAAAATACTGCACCGGATATTTCGTTTTCAGGAAAATAAAGAAACGGTAGAATAACTTGTGGAAGCGTGTTTACTGAAATTAAAAACTATCCAGCTGCTAATTAGATTTCACAAACCGCTCTTGAGGATGACTGAGTCTCGTCCAGTAACCTGTAGGAAACTACAATTTGATTAGCAATGTTCACTGGGTATACCTGAACTCCACAAACAGAGTTTCGAAGGTTGTTCAGGTCTGTTTCCTGAGGATTTTGGTTCAGGGTCTGTAATGGAGTAATTGCGTTTCGCTTGATTTCTTTGCCGCATTTATCTTTGCACCTGTATTGCACTGTAGATACCGGCACAAGAACTCAAGTCCCGGCGGGATTCTCCGTGTGTGTTGTATGGTAAGGAACTTGTTCCATTCAGTCACGGCGCTTGCTGTCGTCAGCAATACTGCGCTTTTTACTGCTCGCCTTCTAGCTTGCGTTCAGCACTGCTCGGCTCTGCCTGACGTTTCTGTTTCCGGCAGTTTCACTTCTACGTCGACGGTGATAAACAGCAGAGTGGACAGGTGTACAGTTGCCCTGTACGAACCTCCTTCAAGAGTACACTGAATGCGATTGAAGACTGGCACAAACACGCAGTGCTGAGATATTCCTGCAGCAATGGCAACCACATCACAGCACTTCCGCATCTGCAACTCTTCACCACAAAACCTACCCTTACTGCTATGCATCACTGTAAACGTACAATTAACACAGCCAGAAAACATACGGTGGGCATTTGAGCTGTTATATAGATATTTTCAGTGGAATACATACACACAGAGCAATGGGAGTAAAAAATGAAGCGAAACTCAATTACTGTGTAATGAAACCATGGATTTCTTATGGCTAAATATTCCAAACTTTTGTCGGTGAAGTTTGTGTTCAAGACGTATGTATCAACTGAATGAAGAAAATTGTATAATATTGCGTCAATTGCGACGTTTCCTGAGGACAACCCTGTGACTGGCACAGAATTATATATTTCTTTGTTCTATCTATATAAATGATCTTTTGAATAGGGTGGATAGTAATGTGCGGCTGTTTGCTGATGATGTGGTTTACGGGAAGGTGTCGTCGTTGAGTGACTGTAGGAGGATACAAGATGACTTGGACAGGATTTGTGATTGGTGTAAAGAATGACAGCGAACTATAAATATAGATAAATGTAAATTAATGCAGATGAATAGGAAAAAGAATCCCGTAATATTTGAATACTCCATTACTAGTGTAGCGCTTGACACAGTTACGTCGATTAAATATTTGGGCGTAACATTGCAGAGCGATATGAAGTGGGACAAGCATATAATGCCAGTTGTGGGGAAGGCGGAAAGTTGTCTTCGGTTCATTGGTAGAATTTTGGGAAGATGTGGTTCATCTGTAAAGAAGACCGCTTATAAAACACTAATACGAACTACTCTCGAGTATTGCTCGAGCGTTTGGAATCCCTATCAGGTCGGATTGAGGGAGGACATAGAAGCAATTCAGAGGCGGGCTGCCAGATTTGTTACTGGGAGGTTTGATCATCACGCGAGTGTTACGGAAATGCTCCAGGAACTTGGCTGGGAGTCTCTAGAGGAAAGGAGGCGATCTTTTCGTGAATCGCTACTGAGGAAATTTAGAGAACCAGCATTTGAGGCTGACTGCAGTACCATTTTACTGTCGCCAAATTACATTTCGCGGAAAGACCACAAAGATAAGATAAGAGAGATTAGGGCTAGTACAGAGGCATATAGGCAGTCATTTTTCCCTCGTTCTGTTTGGGAGTGGAACAGGGAGAGAAGATGCTAGTTGTGGTACGAGGTACCCTCCGCCACGCACCGTATGGTGGATTGCGCAGTATGTATGTAGACGTAGATGTAGAGAACAGTGGCAACCACAGGGAGGTTAGAAACGTTCTGAAAGCTTCTAAGGGAATTTCAAAGCAGGCTGTGTTGGGAAATAATTGTCCAGAAAAAAATTAGATAGGTTGCGCCGTTTCCGAGTTAATTAGCATTAAAGTTAGCCAAACACGTCGTTGGGCGCGAATTGAAGCGCCCTGCTAGGCACCGTGTAGCCAGAGTGTTCTTAGTTTGGTTTTCGAAAACCGAGAAAGAGACCGACACAAATGTTGGACGTGCGGCGGTAGTGAGAATCGAACTCCGAGCGTTTCTGGGCAGTCTCGTGCCGTGAGAAAAGCCAAACTAATGGCGCCTGCCGGGCGGCCTGCTCGGCTAACTTCAGTGCTAACGCCGCAACGTATCGAATATTTTTTTACTAATTATTCCTCAGCACAATCTACCCTGCAACACCCTAAAAATCTTTTCAGACTGTTTCTGACCACTCTGCATCTATCAATTGAATTAGGTTTTCTGAATTGAAATGAATTGCTCGATCGCGATGAGATCCATGAAGATGAAATGACATGACGTACATTTTAAGCGAAAACAGAGAAATAAAGAACTCAGTAATTTTCATACACAATGTCAAATGATGAATTTTGGCTCGTTACGTTTCAATGGGATCTGTACTGGTTTAATCCCCGTCATTCTCTGATTCAGTTTCGGCAAATACTATTTCAATTGATGTATTTCCAAAATGCGCCGATTTTAAGGTCTGCAGATATCATCGTGGTTGATGGAGTTTCTAAAGTGCTGGCAGTGTGTAAAGAATCACCGAAGATCAATTTTCGCATTCGGAGATGCGAGGTGGCGAGTTAGCAGTAGTGGTGGTGGTGGAAACAGGATCAGATATTTGTGTCGGTTCATTTATCTTTGCGGCCTCACTTAGCTTTTGATGCTCTGGAGAGGAACGGAAAGGGACGGTCGCTGAGACGGGAAGATGAAAAGATAGCCGGGAAGAACGCGCGCGTCTCGCTGCTAACTGCTAAAAGGGATTTATGGCTCAGTTGCCGATGGCCGGCGCCCGTCTCGCCGGAGGAGTTGTTTTATTCGCAGTGCTCGTGCGGCTTCGGTTCTCCGGCGCCCCCTCCGTCGCCTGCCCCACTCGGCGCACGGCCAGTAGCCAGTAGCCAGTGGCAGACACTGGGAAACCCAGTAGCCAGTAGCCAGTGGCAGACAGTGGGAAACCCAGTAGCCAGTAGCCAGTGGCAGACACTGGGAAACCCAGTAGCTGTAGCCAGGGCGGACTTCTGACCGTCGTGCCCCTGGCCCTACTCCCTGCGCTGACCTAACGCAGTCAGGGTTGACCCCTGTCTGACGAAGCTTGCGTGCTTTAGAGGAAGCGACTGACAGGTTGTCGATGATAAGTACCGTACCTGTTGTGTGTGCCCTGGACTGTTCGGGTTCTCGTACAGTGCGCAGCACTCTAAAGGGCGCGCATGTCTGATTAGGCACCTTGTGTTTTTCCGGCAGCTACAGTCAAAAAATGGTTCAAATGGCTCTGAGCACTATGGGACTCAACTTCTGAGGTCATTAGTACCCTAGAACTTAGAACTAGTTAAACCTAACTAACCTAACGACATCACAAACATCCATGCCCGAGGCAGGATTCGAACCTGCGACCGTAGCGGTCTTGCGGTTCCAGACTGCAACGCCTTTAACCGCACGGCCACTTCGGCCGGCACAGCTACAGTCACTTTAAGCATTTTTTAAAATACGTGACACGCATATGGTGAATTCATTTATAATTTAATCCGACCGGTTTCGTTCGTACATCATGTTCATGGTCCTGTACGAAATACAAGACAAAAATCATGTTAGACGCAGAAAAAGAAATGACCTACAAGGTCACAAGATTATTTCGAATGTAACAACAGAGAAATTACTTTCGACGAAAAATTAATCTCCAGCTAACATTACACACCAAAACTAAAAGGATCGTTCATATCGAACAAAATAGTCATTTCCTTTCTCCATCTGACACGACTATTGTTTTGTATTTCTTACAGGGCCGTGAACATGGTGTATGACCGAAACCGGTACGAATAAAATATAAATAAAGTCAACATTTGTATGTCATGCATTTTACGAAGTATTTACGAGCTGACACCCGCCTTGACAACATGTTTAAATCACTTGAAGCATTGCTTGCGCATTTACATTCTGAACTCAATGCTTTCATTTATTTTGAAACAACTATTGCTTGAGACACACTTTTAGTTCATTTTAAGTGGAATTACTCGTAATTTGAGCAGCAGCTATTAACACGAATTTAGAGATTTGAAACTCCAGTGGATATACATAGGTTGTAACCATCTGCTGTCCAGTTTTCAAGTTCACGGCTTCATATTTTGATTGAGGAAAATTCGAATCTTCTTCAGTTGGTTCAAATGGCTCTGAGCACTATGCGACTTAACTTCTGAGGTCATCAGCCGCCTAGAACTTAGAACTAATTAAACCTAACTAACCTAAGGACATCACACACATCCATGCCCGAGGCAGGATTCGAACCTGCGACCGTAGCTCGGTTCCAGACTGTAGCGCCTAGAACCTCACGGCCACTACGGCCGGTCTTCTTCAGTTCGGTAGCCGTAACCCCATAGAGGCCCTCATTCCGCCTCAGCTGCAGTATGTCGGCGATTGCTGCGCAAACAAGTTCTCCGCGTGCGCGTACACCACCATTACTCTACCACGGAAACATAGGGGTTACACTCGTGTGAGACGTTCCCTGGGGGGGGGGGGGGGGGTGTCCACCGGGGGCCCCGAACCGCACAATAACCCTGGATTCGGTGTGGGGAGGCGAAGGGGTGAAGTGGACTGCGGTAGTCGTCGTGGGGTTGTGGGCCACTGCGGCTGCGGCGGGGACGGAGCCTCTCCGTCGTTTCTAGGCCCCCGGTTAACATTCAACATACAACCCCATAGACGACGGCAACAGTCTGCTCAAGATATGACAAGTTTATTTCTATTTAAGTTCGTGGCAGGACGGCCTTCACGTCTCCGCAGTCGTCAGCTATCTGAGGGCAGGGTATCGTTTGCACCACCTCTTCTTGAACTTTGTAAACTTTATGCCTGTTCTCGTATTCCAAGTATTTGTGCATCACATTTCTGAGGGCGAAGTTGGACTGGTTACCAGCTCAGTGTTCGCCTAAGCGAGCTCGGGGAACCGCCTAAGAATCACACTCAGGCTGGCCAGTGTACCAGCCTACAGTCGTGAATCCGCCTGGCTGATTCGATGTTGGTCTGGCTCACCCACTGTCTCGCAAGCCAGAGAGCCGTGTGTTACGCTATGCCAGTAGCTGAACAAAAACTTCGAATAATGTTTATTATCTGTCTGTACATAAAAGGTAACACATGAGTGATGCATTGATTTATCTCACTGCCTCCCTGTTCCCTTCACTCTAGGCAAATACAGAACCGTTATATTGAAAACATATGCCTATCTGTAGCTGTCGAAGAGCCTGCATGCTACGCACGTCGACGTTGTCTCAACACAGCCACCGCAAGTGCTCGGGTAGGCTGCCGTCCTGCACCTGAAGCTGATTTGAAACGATAATTAGATCGAGACTCTACGCTGCCGACAGGCGTTTATATACATCAACGGGGACAGTTGAAAATGTGTGCCCCGACCGGGACTCGAACCCGGGATCTCCTGCTTACATGGCAGACGCTCTATCCATCTGAGCCACCGAGGGCACAGACGATAGTGCGACTGCAAGGATTTATTCCTTGCACGCTCCCCGTGACCCACATTCCCAACTTAATGTCCACACACCACATTCGTAGTGCCCCTGCCCGTTACACTCAGCGGTCTAAGGCACTGCAGTGATGGACTGTGCGGCTGGTCCCGGCGGAGGTTCGAGTCCTCCCTCGGGCATGGGTGTGTGTGTGTTTGTCCTTAGGATACTTTAGGTTAAGTAGTGTGTAGGCTTAGAGACTGATGACCTTAGCAGTTAAGTCCCATAAGATTTCACACACATTTGAACAACGTTACACTCATTACTCGCGGTCGACAATCTAACCGAGTGCCGTAAGAGTTGGGGCAATATGTGTGCATCCAGGACAGAAGGAGGAGGTCATTGGCCGGTTAACCTTAACTATATGAAGGTGGTATCTGTTCTTTCGGACATGTCCGAAACAACAGATGCCACCTTCATATATTGAAGCCGATGTTTTTATTCTAGTGGGCGACTTGTTCCACTGCATGACCTTGTCCTTAATAGGTAAAATATTACAGACAGGCACAATATAACATATGAGATTAAACAGGTAAATGAAACAACGGTATTTATGCAACGTACAATGTTTTTGACAGGGGAAGTGAAACTACAGTATCTGGATAAAGCAGATTGGATAAGCGGGAATATGTTTGCTAATTTCCATTATTTAAATCTAGTTCCCCTCCTTTCCTTTGCGGATGTTGTATAAGACTTCATGTTGCACCTTCATAGCAATATATATTTATCTTTGCACCTGAAGATAGCGTAACAGCTGAAAATCGGTTTGTAAAATAATAAACACTGCAGATTATTACGCCGGCGTCGTGTGTTGTTCATTCATAACTTACGATTTATCTGGATTGGAGTCTGAATATAAGGCTTTGTACGATTCGTTGTTGGAAGCTATCCCCCACAAAACCTGTCACTACGAATAAGAGCTGGTTCTGATTCCAGTACGTGTTAGTAAAGCCGGGGATGATTTATAAAAGAGAAACCAAATACGAAAACCTGAACAATACGAAGATAGCTGACAAAGTGAAAACAAACAATCGATATGGAAAGGGACTGATAATCTGAAGCAGTTTTATGGAGTGGCCGAAACACGAGAACCAACTTCTATTACGTAGAATGTGAGTTACGCTGAACGAAGTTATTTTCGGCTGAGGCACTCGGTTTGGAATAGATTGATTGACCGCAGCCGATATAGAATTTATGGAAAGAATGGCGAGTTGAATAGAATTACATGAAATGCTGCTGTCAGTCGCGATTTTTTTATTATTTTACTTTCTGTACAACGCATTTCGCTATATAATTGCCATTACCAAGCGCTTTATTCGTGTGCTATGATAGTTTGAGGCGTGATAGTTGCGATGTGTGGGCTGCTGCATTATTGTAGTAACTTTACTATAATACGGTAGAACAATGCGCAATGTTGGTATTACTGCAGTATCTTTTCCATTAGACAAATCTCCGTTATCTATAGAATGTACGTAGTCTAGGCGAAGTGGCTTACGGAAATAATGTGGCCATTTTGGAAACGAAATTCTTTCATTACATATTTCATCCTCAGGCCACACAAATGGTACGGTAACCAGTTTGGCTTCTTAGTAAGTTGTCCTCAGATGAAAGAAGAAAGAAAAAAAAAAAGAGACAGTAAATATTTGTTTCATGTGTGTAAATACTGCTACTTCCTCGTCCCCTCCTCCTGCTCCGTCCCACCTTCTTGTTTCGATTTTATGATTGAGTTTCAGACCGAACGAGGTGGCGCAGTGGTTAGCACACTAGACTCACATTCGGGAGGACGACGGTTCAATCCCGGCTCCGGCCATCCTGATTTAGGTTTTCCGTGATTTCCCTAAATCGCTTCAGGTAAATGCCGGGATGGTTCCTTTGAAAGGGCACGGCCGATTTCCTTCCCTCACCCGAGCTCGCGCTCCGTCTCTAATGATCTCGTTGTCGACGGGACGTTAAACACTAATATCCTCCCTTGATTGAGTTTTCTGGTTTTTACTTTCCCCCTTTTCCTTTCTTTCAAACAGAGCATCGAATGACGACTTGCTGAGAAGCGAACCGCTTGCTACAGAATGTGTGTGACCTGGGGTTGAAATTTAAATGGTTCAAATGGCTCTGAGCACTATGGGACTTAACAGCTATGGTCATCAGTCCCCTAGAACTTAGAACTACTTAAACCTAACTAACCTAAGGACAGCACACAACACCCAGCCATCACGAGGCAGAGAAAATCCCTGACCCCGCCGGGAATCGAACCCGGGAACCCGGGCGTGGGAAGCGAGAACGCTACCGCACGACCACGAGATGCGGGCTTGAAATTTAAATAAACGAATTATGTTTGTTTAAATGTTACTGGGTTTCTAGCTTCACCACAGATTGCAAGAGTGAACACACCCGTCAGCTCACGTTGAAGGTGAGAAGAAGTTCTTATTGAAACAGTGCAGAGCGTCCATGAAAAGAGATTACATGACCTATCGAGCGATACCGTTACTGTACTGCAGGAAGATAGTGTTCTGATATGTCGCATGTACGTCTTCTCAGGGAAAGCCATGAACTGTCGTTGAAACATAATTAATACGCTTAGCTTTATTTCCTTTAGACACAATCACAGAATATGATTAAAATCATACTGATTTCCGCCATATATTGGACAGGTTGTCCTGCCTCGGGCATGGATGTGTGTGATGTCCTTAGGTTGGTTAGGTTTAAGTAGTTGTAAGTGTAGGGGACTGGTGACCTCAGATGTTAAGTCCCATAGTGCATAGAACCATTTTTTGGACATCTTCCAAATTCCGTAAGTGCAAAGCATTCTGTGTACGCTTTGTTCGCCGTTAGCTGACTGCTGTAACAGTGAGGATCATGTGTACTGTAATTTTTACACTAAGTCATATGTAAGCAGAACTGGAATTTTTTTTACAGATTTAAATATTTTATTGTATTATTTCCACCTTGATAATTTGGAAACGACGAAACTGGAAAAGATGGTAATGATTTCTGCAGTTGTATCTAAAATCAATAAACGGAAGTAAATAATACATCAGTCAATTTTCTCCACAGATAAAATGCAGTATTTTCCAAGGACGTAGATAAACAGAACATATAACAGAATGAGCTGCGTTGCAAATGTTACGTCTAGATATGAACTTCAAGTAAGCTGTCTAGATGCTGCGTGGAACTTTTAGTCCACTACCGATTTCCGTCTTTATATTAAACGATTTTCAAGTAGTTCTGAAAACTTCTATAAGTATTGTCGGTACTTACACATATGTAAACCCTGTTTTTCATCTTCTATTATATACACGTATTATGTGTCATATTTATGGCATTTTTCAGAGCCACTCGAAAATAACCCAATACC
Source organism: Schistocerca nitens (assembly GCF_023898315.1). Taxonomy (NCBI): domain Eukaryota; kingdom Metazoa; phylum Arthropoda; class Insecta; order Orthoptera; family Acrididae; genus Schistocerca; species Schistocerca nitens. Next base: position 18,327,957 of record NC_064621.1, on the reverse strand, counting down.
AAGCCCGAAACCGTAAGTAGACTAAATGAAGTTCTACAAAGCAATTGGAGGGACTTTTCATTGATTAAACAAACAATTACAGAAGCAGCACATTGAAAAATTAACAGATATTAATCACTCCCTTCGAAAATCTATACCGGTCTCATTGGAGCGCTGTAAGTGGCGTGGAACAGTAGAATCGGTACCAGGCGGTCATGCGAACATCCGTCGCTGATATCGTGGCAGTGAACTGGCATCTGTGTGCCACCCGGTTGCACGGAATGAATGCAGCAAGGCGGACGACGCGCGTGCGTGACAGCATGGAAGAGGGCAGCTGTCGTCATTGGATTCACCGTGGGTGAAGCTGCCCGGAGTTGCTGTAGCGACGTCCACTGACCAATGTCTCTGCAAGGAATGTTGAACTACTCTCAGCCTTCCAAGTTTGCGTAAAGCTACGGTGGTGGCACGGGGATCCTAACCGAGAGGTACTGCACGCGACTGTCGCGCGTGTCAGTGACGGTCTGGTTCGGATGGCTCTGAGCACTACGGGACAACATCTGAGGTCATCAGTCCACTAGAACTTAGAACTACTTAAACCAAACTAACCTAAGGACGTCGCACACATCCATGCCCGAGGCAGGATTCGAACCTGCGACCGTAGCTGTCGCACGGTTCCAGACTGAAGCGCCTAGAACCGCTCGGCCACAACGGCCGGCAATGACAGTCTGTTCAAGTAATTGACTGTGTCGGTGATTGCAAGTGCAGCTGAACCCCGACATTCGCAGTGAGTAACTCGCACAAAGTCGTCGATCAGAGCGGCACACAACGGTGCAACGCAAGAAGTGGGCGGCGGCTGACTGCAGGGATCTGTAGCCCCAGCTCTGCCGCTCTTGATATGGTTCAAGCTTTGTACTCTCCGACTGCGCAGTGAACCGTTTAATTCGCAATATGTGGTGGGTATAGTTCAGCGTTTGTTCTGCATTGCGACGTTTTTTTTTTTTTTTTTAGTTTTTCTTGTAGCAAGACTTAGGGACACCCGTTCAGACTGCATTCGGCAATTCGGCACGAATGAGGTTTGTTTATTCAGCATACTCGTTGACGAAGCCTTGCCCTTCCTATTAAATCTTCTACCCTCCGCCACAGAGTGTAAGGTGGCTTGCGGAGTGTAGATGTAGATGAGCATAATGTGAATACACCCATGGTGAAATTGATTCCATATTCCTAAATTTCCAGAAGTCTTTTGACTCCGTTCCTCACAAGAGACTTACAGTCAAATTGTGTGTCTACCGAGTATCGCTTCAGCTGTGATACTGGATCCGTGATATCCACGCAGAAAAGTCACAGTACGTAGTAATCGACGGAAAATAATCGTGGAAAATAGAAGATATATGCGACATTCCCCAAGGAAGCGTTACAGGGTCTCTGCTGTTCCTAATCTACACAAACGATGATGTTTACGGTCTAGTAACACCAGAATATCGAAACCAATTCAAAAGTGACTTTGACATGACATCTGAATGGTGCGAAAAGTGCCAATTATCTTTCAGTATAAAAATAAAGCCTTAAAAATTTCGATTACAGCATAAATACCACAAATCTAAAGGCAGTCAATTCAACTAAATACTTAACAATTATAATTCCGGAAACTTAAATTGGAATGACTACTAGATAATGTCGATGTGAAGGCAAACCAACGTTTTAATTGCAGATTTAGAAGATGCTACACCACTACGGTTGTTCTTAATCTGCTAAAGTTTTTCTGTGCTGTATGGAATTGTTAGCAGACAGGATTGACGGAGGACGTAATTCAAAGAACGGGAACAAAATTTCAGTCACAAACTTTCTCCTTTAATTGTGAAAATATTTTATTGTTCCCAACCTACATTGTGAGAAATTATCATCATAATAAAAGAAGAGAAATCGGAGCTCGTACAGAAAGATTTAGGTGTTTAGTTTTCCCACACGATGTTGTAGAGTGGAACGCTAGAGAAATAGCCGGAAGGTGGTCGAAGAAGCCTCTGCCAGACATTTAAGTGTGAATTGCAGAGTAGTCGTGTAGATGTAAAAGGTGACAGGAACCGAGTTCACAGGCCCGCACGCATGAACTACTGGCTCGACGGTCACTCAGGCACGCTGTCGTACCTCGCCTGGCCAGCTAACCTCAAACCCAGAGAAAATGTCTGGGGCTGTTCGCGACGTCGGGTCACACACGGCACTCAACATTCCCGTAAATTGGTAGCTGCATAGTGTTTGGGCACCACTGAGTGGATTCAGCTGCATGTGGCGTACGTGAAGAGACTTACGGACTCTCTTCCTTTCAGAATTATCGAGGCTATAGCGTCGTATCTCCTGTGGCGTGACATTATGTCTGGCGTGGTTAGTTTCGCAAACTAATGTCCTCAGTCTCATAATTCACAGAGTGTCTCCGTTCAGACCCGATAACATTCCTCCATCCGTAATTCTTTAAAAGATCGGACATCCACGTATAAAACGTCGTAGTCTGGGTAATTTGCACTCTGTTTTAGAGAAGCTAGTTTTTCATGCTTGTTTGTGCCGTTTCCTGATCTACCTCCCGTACAATGTCATAATTCTACAGGTACGTTCACTGCTATATGCCGTTACCGTGTAGCGAATAGAGATAGTAACAAATCCACAAAAATGATAAAAAAGGATGTACGTATCTAAATTTTTCTGGTTTTCATGGAGAACAATCAAGAATAACACTAATCACAATGGAAATGGGGTGGTAACAAAGTTGGCGAGCGAGGTCGAACTCAGGAACGGTTAAGGTTGAAATGACTGTCGAATAAAAATTCTACATACATACTTCGCAAGCCACCGCACGGTACGTGACGGAGGGTACCCTGTACCACAGCTGGTCATTTCCTTTCCTGTTCCACTGATAGGTATAGCGAGGGAAAATCACTAATTTCTCGTATCTTACCTTCGTGGTCCGTACGGGAAATGTATGTTTGTGGTCGTAGGAGTGTTCTGCAGTCAGCTTCAAATGCTGGTCAGCTAAATTTTCTCAGTAGTGTTCTTCGAAATGACCTCCCGAAGCATATCGGCAACATTTCCATGCTGATCGAACCTACCGGTAACAAATCTAGCAGCTCGCCTCTGAATTGCTTCGACGTCTTCTTTCAATCTGACGTGGTGCGGATCCCAAGCAGTACTCAAGAATGGGTCGCACCAGTGTCCTATATGCGGTCTCCTCTACAGGTGAACCACTCTTTCCTAAAATTCTCCCAGTAAACCGAAGTCGACCATTCGCCTTCCCCACCACAATACTCACACGGTCGCTCCATTTGATATCGCTTTGAAACATTACGCCGATGTACTTAAACGACGTGACTGTGTCAAGCAGGACACTACTGGTGGTGTATCCGACCACTACGGTTTGTTTTTCTACTCATCCGCATTAACTTACATTTTTCTACGATAAGAGCCAGATGCCAATCATCACACCAACTAGATATTTTGTCTAGGTCATCTTGTATCGACCTACACTCACGTACCTTCGACACCTTCCTGTACACCACGGCATCATCAGCGAACAACCGCAGATTGCTACCCACCCTGTCTGCCAGGTCATTTATGTGTATAGAAAGTAGCAGCGGTCCTATCACAAGACGTGCCGGGGCACCCTTCATGCTACACCTATCTCCGATAAACACCCGCCGACGAGGACAACGTATTGCATTGTATTACTTCAGAAGACTTCGATCCAGTCACATATCTGGGAGCCACGTACCTACGTTAACAGTCCACAGTGAGGTACCGTGTCGATTGTTTTTCGGAAATCTAGGAAGATTCTTTATATCTACTTATTAAGTTCATTCTGAATGTATACATATAATAAGTGTGTGTGTGTGTGTGTGTGTGTGTATGTGTGTGTATGTATGTATGTATCTTACACATCTGCTAGATCACTGGGCTGATTTGAGCCAGACTTGGTACACATTTATCTTACTGTCTAGAAATAATAGCTGTTGGAAGTAAGAACGACATATCTATTAAAGGGGTGGGGGTGAAAAAGCAGAGAGCCCCACGATATGCGAATGTCCATACTTTCGTTACGCAGTATTTGACAATGACGGCACTAAGAGACTTGCTATACACTTTACATACAATTTCAAACCTTTACGAAACTTTTACTCGCTGGCCACTCCCACAAAATGACGAAAGGAAAAAAGTTTATCGCTTACTAAATTTTCGTTGTCCATGCAGTAAAACTGACACATGAAGCATGAAGTTCCAATTTATTAATTCTTTTCTACTAACTTTGTTCTCGACACATTTTGCAAACAGCATTCAAGTCTATCACTGAATGAATCAGAAAAATTATGTCATTTTGCTACTCATAGTTCAGGAGATACGTGGAAAACTGTCGCATCATGCGTGACGCTTTAATTTATTACGTCTATTACTAGTCATACAGTATCCACATAGAACACTGGGTGCACCAGCACAATTGTATCATTGTACAGCACGTAGTTCAGCAGATATGATGTCGCAGAGATACAGGTGACATATACGTACAAATACAGAAGGATGTAGGTTGCAGTAGGTACTGGGAGATGAAGAAGCTTGCACAGGATAGAGTAGCATGGAGAGCTGCATCAAACCAGTCTCAGGACTGAGGATCACAACAACAACAACGTGTTAAATATACGTGAAATATAATTCACATGTGCTTACGTGGGGAAAGGTACGGTAAAAAGCTCATCCTGAACTCGTGGAACGATTTCGACCAAATTTGGTAAACATATTAGTTTTACGAAGAGACAGGCAGAGAGAGGGGAGAAGAGGATACGGACAAAGAGAGGGGGATAGAGGAGATGGACTAATAGAAAAGCCGAATAAATACATAATGGGGCAATACTGGGTACACAGTTAGTTAGTAGTAAATGAAACGTCATCCTTCACACTTACTTTTTACTGTGTGAACAGTGAAAATGTAGTAAGCGGTAAACATTTTTCTTTTTATTGTTTTGTGGGTGGCGTCCTTGAGAAAAGTTTAGAAAAGGTTTGAAATTGTGTGTGAAGTTTGTTGGATGAAGTGCTCTCATTCGCAGATACTGTATGAATTCAGTTTGGGAAATGCGCGCCGTGACTGACACGGCCTCAGGATGTAAATACAGTTTTTTGCTTTAATACTTGACATACTGTGTGAATCCTTTAATGTAAGAAAATACTTAATAATGAGTACATCGTGACACCATTTTAAATTTTTGTGTTCGGCCAATAACTGTATGCAGTACCAAAACCGAGGTGCAACTGAAACTGTCTGATTTTATTCGTTTAGTAATACAGATTTGCTCGCTTTCACAGATCAGAACGCCGGGAGAAAGTGAACCGTGCGTCGTTATCGTCTGAGAACTCGAGAGTCAAGAGGGTGGGTGACGACTGGACTGTGTGGGTGGCAGCGCCCCGAATGGCTCAGATTAATTACTGGTGGACCGGTGACGACTCCTCGGTATTATGAGAAGAGATTCTGTGGGTGGGCGGGGGGCTGGAGGGGAGAGCGAGGGGGTTGTTTACAGCGGAGGCGCCCCCGCACGGCGGCTTAACTGGGACAAACTGAACAGGGCTCTCCCGAAAGGTCATCGGGCACTGCGAGCGGCGACGGCGACGGCGGCAGCGGCAATGCATCCCCCTGGCTGCCGCTGGAGCCCCTGCCCGGGCCGGGCCGCCCACGCCGCGCCGCGCCGCGCCGCGCCGCGCCGCGCCGTGGGAGAGGGCCGAGGGCCCACGGCGAAGCGGCGCCCCAGCCAGCACCGTGGCGCCATGCGCGGCCCTAAACTTGGAGCCATCCGTCGCGTAGCCGACGCTATCGGCACTGCGCCTGCAGCAGTAGGTGGAGGTGCCGCAGCCGGGCTCTAGGTCAGGAATACCGGACTCTCAATAACACCGACCAGCTTCAAATGCGCACACGTTAGGTTATATCGACTGAAGCAAACACTTTTGTCCATCCTCCCAATATGTGTTTTGGAGGTCATATCTCAATTATCGAGAGCACTTATTTAAAGTAATAAGTCAGGCTGTTAATAGATACGATCTTTATTGGCAACTTGTGTCATTGTATTTCGGTGGCCATATGCTAAGCGGCAGAGTAAAGGGCTTTCACAATACACAACTTTTTATCGTCTGGAGACGACTGCGATTTTTCTTTTATTTCGACACGAACTCAATTTCCTTTGCAGAAGACTGCCTCCAGTAGTACGAAACTACCGCGCACACACATACAAATTTAAAAATTAAAATGGTTTAACAGGCGTAGTGTATTATTGTCGCTTTTTGTAGTCAACGCCAGATCACGATATTTATTTGTTTATTGTCAGATTATAGACCTTTAACTGAAATTTTAAAACAGGTCGTACGTCTTACTATTTTAGGTTTTCACCTTTTCGCAGTTTTCTTTTCTTTTGTTTCGTCTACAACATTACAAAGAATAGTACTTTCAAAAATAACTATTGAAGATTGAAATTTTGTTGTTTCTTTTTAAGAAAGAGGTGATAGGATAGAGCAGAGATTTGTTAGTGCCATCTGCAATTGTGACTGACAGTGCATACCTACGAATGGTTTCTTCGAGCTGTTGACCGCCAATCACACACACACACACACACACACACACACACACACACACACACACACACAGATAACGATAGCGGAAGGGTTTCTATTTACTTTCATTTTCGGTTCTTCTTCTTTTAATTTCCTGTTAGGCCAATTGCGCTTTAATTTCCTGTTACGCCAATTGTGCATGTTACCGTTCCCATCTTTTGCTCGATATACCAAGCTCTCTTTTTTCCTGTCGATTCAAAGTTCTTTATCTGACGGGGTAGTCTGTCCGTACCAAATTTTTTGTAAACGTTCATCCGTTTTTTCATCTAGTTTTATTTCACACTCCAGATTTTCAGCTTCTTTCAAATGTCTTCAATTTGTATTTTATCTATTTTACTTCCATTCACTGCTCTAAGAAACCTCATTTGTAGTTCTTGTATTTCTTTGTTTTTATTCAACCATGATGCATTTCAGTATAATGACAATGGCGATGCGACTCTCTTATAAATCTCCTTCTTGTTTCCTTCCGTATTTTATGGTTGAAAGTTCTGTTAATCGTTACACAGATTCTTTTCAATTTAATCTGCTTAGCTTCTTCGTATTCACACAGTACTATACATCCAAGGCAGTTAAATGTAAATGTTCTACTGCTGTTTCGTCAACTACTTCTTACTTCTCACAGGGTAATTTCTACAAAATGCTATGGACTTAGATTTGGCACAAGATATTATTATATTATGTTCTTTACCTATTTTATTTAGTTCATAATTCCGTTTTGTATATCATCTCTTGCAAAAATCAGAGTAAGATCTTCAGCGTATAGGAGTGCTTTTATCTTTGCCATACTGCGAAGTTGTGCCCCAGCGTTTGTCCTAGAGTTCCATCTGCTAACGGCTCGTCAATGAAAATATTGAAAGCTTAGGAAATAAACTACAGCTTTCTCTCACCGCTTTCTTTCTATCGGCTCTGTAGACAGGATGTTTATTTTACCTGAAGACATTGAAATGTCTCGAAAACCACACATCTGATCAAAAAAAACTTATAACTACAATTTGCTTGTCTCGGTGTGGGACATCCAGCGATACCACACCAGACCCTCCCACCCCACCGCGGCACGTGCTTGAGTGGCGGGGGCAACTTTGAAATCTTCAAAGCTCGAAGCGAACGCTGTTCTACTTTTCTAATTACAATAAGTGTTCAAAGGCAGTACCGCCAACTTCAATAGACTTAGTGATCCGCTTTTCAAACGACCGTACACACTACGCAGGAAGGAAGCGTATCTGCGGGATTGTCAGCACAGGTGTTTCTGAAGCTGTCGATCGTATCTTCACGGCCTGCTGGCACTTGCTGTTACACCTTACCTTTTAAATCTTCCCGCAGAAAGAACCCCAGCGACGTAAAATCCGTCGACCTCACGGGCCAATTAACAGGGCCATCTCTGCCGATTCATCGACAATTGTAAACACGGTCTAATGTCTCCCGTGCTTAAATTGGGCAATGCGCTGGGTAGTCGTAATGCTGAAACCACATCCGTTGTCAAACGTCCAGGGGAACATTCTACAGTAGCACCGGTATCCTTGTTCCAGAAACGTTCGATATTTGCGTACATTCAACGTGCTGTCGATGAAATACGAACCAATGAATTTGTTCCTCATGATACCACACCATACGCTAACCGACCAAGGACGTTGATGGTCAACTTCCCATAACCATAGGGGACTGTCTACACTCCAGTAATGCTTGTTATGCCGGTTAACGCTACCATGGTTTGTGAATTTAGACTCGTCGAAAAATTGTACCTCGACAAAGAAAGTGGGGCGTCATTTGCATTTATGTATGTGCCCATTCGCAAAACACTACCCGGTTATGGAAAACGGCTCCATGAAGTTCTTGATGAAGTGACACGTGGTGTGGGTGATTCTTATGACGGTGAATATTGTGACAATACCGCGGACATGCCGGCCTCGCGGTGTAATTGCCAGGCGCTTCTCCGTGTCTCGTGGTGTGCTGCCGCTAGTACAGTTGTTTAGTTAGCGTCTGCTGTAACACGTTCTCTTCGTTTCCTTTTCCCATTTTGTACGCTGCCATCAGACGTGAAGCCGTTCACAATCTTGTAGAAGAACAAACGAGAGCGAGCTTTCTCTGGACAACGCTCGGCATACAAGGCAACAGCAGCCTCAACATTTCTCCTAATTTTCCGTAAATCAGGATTATTTCAATTTTTTCTTATGTGGTTGTAACATTCATCGTTCACTTGCACGTTTGTTATCCAAATCATGGGCAGCTGTGTAGGCAATAAACACTGCGCAAGTATTGTAATGTTTGGAGCCGCTATCTGTCGTACGTCTGCACGACACGTCAGCTCCAGTCGCAATGTATTGCCTGCTGTGATGTGTCGTAATTCGCTACACGGCCACAGTGGTGCGTCGAGTAGCCCGTGTTCGATATGTCGGAGGAATACAACGCTGCAAACGAGGTTTTGAAATACTGGTCTGCCCTACCCTGCCAGGATGAAGATGGTGTCCGAAGTGCCACTGGATATTTAAGGGCCATAGAGTAGCATGTCGTAAATTAAGATTGTGTGCACATTTCTATCCCTACGATAACAGCACCATCTGTGGCGAAACGAAGAAACCGCCATAGAACCGTAATCTGCAATGAAAAAGGGAGGTTCCCACTGGAGATTTAGAAGTTCCCCCCCCCCCCCCCCCCGCCCGGCAGCCAGCCACGGTGTGGGGTGGCGGGTCAGTGTGGTATTGTTGGGTGTCCCCCACCGAGACAAACAAATTGGAATTATAATTTTTTTAATCCGATATGTAGTCTTAGGTATATTTTAATGCCTTCGGTTAAAATGAACACCCTGTATATGCCTTCTATATCGAAGACTGCTGATGTTCCGTTATACAGACATTCGATGGCTAATACAAAATGTGAACGGTAACCTCTATGCCACATGATTCCCCACAACTTTTTTCGAACGACATTAGTAAAGGTTTTCTCAAAAGCTATCAAAGCAATATGTATCTCTGTCCTAAAATAAAAACTGCATCAGACGTTCCTTTCTAAATCCGACGTGTTCCTCCTCTAGCAAATATTCTACTATTGTTTTTAGTCTTGTATCAAAAATTCTTGCATAAAGTCTATATATATATATATATATATATATATATATATATATATATATATATATATATATATATATATAGTTTTTTTTCCTTCTTTCTTAAGTATCGATATTATTTTCGCTTTCTTAAAGTTTCTTGAAATATATTTTTGCTTCCAGCACATGTTAAACAGATACAGCAATTTAAAGTGTAGAGGCAATCCTCCATACTTCATTAACTCTGCATTAATTCCATGTAAACCTGTTGCTTTTCGATCTTTTTATGATTTTCAAAGCTGCTGTGGCTTCTTTTATTGTTTCTTCATTTAGGCCCTTTACTTTTGGATCTTTTCCTTTCTTGTCTTCCATCGATACTGCTACTGTGTATAAAATGCATGCAGCATCGTTTAAGCCACTGACAACGGATGGTCATCTACGCAGTAAATGAATATTCGGCATTTGTTACCTAATTGTTTTATAATGATGTACTTTACATGCGACATCTCAGTTGAAATAGAATTTTCAGTCTCTGCATTTACGTCCGAAGAGGGGCATTTCAGACTGTCGAAACCGGCTATCTGCAAAAATAATTGAATGTGTCGGAAAATAAAAAATAAAAACCTCTTAAGTGAAGAAGTATGGCATGGTTAGCTAGGATACCGTGAAGGTTCATTCGCCTAAGTGGAAAACGTCTTCTTCCTTCTCACACAATAGCACACTTCCTTTGTGAAGTAATGGAGTTACGTTTTAAGTGTTATCTGTCGAGTCTAGCTGACTGCAGCGAGTGTGTGTACGAGTGTGACGTCACGTACTTGTTGTGTGACGAGGAGAGAAGGGAGGGGCTGCAAGCTGGTGCCGGCACTCTGCCCACTACTCGAGTGTAGCAGCAAGGGGAGCTCGACGCCCCCACCCAGCACACTGCCACAGGCCCTCAGTCCCTGGGTCACTTCGTACTGGCTTGTAATCTACTCCACAACACTGATGCAACGTCAGCTGTGTAGGGACTTCGTGCCGCCATCTCTGCATCGTTTGCCGCTCGAATACTGGCTGTGAAATTTCTTTCCGCCCCCAGGATTCGAACCGGCTACTTCCAGTTGAGGGTCACAGGACGGACGCGGATTAGCTAAGCGGTCGTAGGAGTGTCTGGTAGCTGTGCAGAGGACGTGGGTTCATTTCCCGATAAGAACAGGCGGGAATGGGGTGCAGCCACGTGGGACCAGTTGAGAAGCTACTTGAACAAAAAGCAGCTGGTAAAAGACGTGGAAAGCTGACAACGGCCGTGTTTTGACTCCAGCCCCTCCATACATCTTCTCTACTCATTCAAGCAGTTCCTCTACAGGTATCACGTAGCTGGGTGTACCCCGTTCTAGTCCTCCTACAAGCAAAAAATCCCTCGCAATACCTGGAACTCAACACAAACCCTCCAACATCCTTACAAACTCCCAAGGCTGTTTCTGACCACCCTGTACAGCATATGGATTATAGCGATACGTCTTACACTCACATGACGGCCTAGTAGCAGTAATAATTAAAAAAAAAAAGAAAAAAAAGAAGATAAACAGTTTTCTGCCTCTCAAGACAGTCACATGTGAAAGGTAAACACACGACTTACTTTAGGCTCTGAAGCAGTTTCAGCTTTCACTATTCAACAAGCGACCTTCAATGTACCCTAGACCTAACACTAAATGAGTTTCGCCAATTACCCCCTGAATCAACAGATTGTAAATTTCCCTCTCATCCTCCAGATGCTACGAAACGTTTTCTGGAATTTCATCTCCTTACATTCAGATAAATAAATACTGAATAACATTCCACAAGCACCCGTTTGTTCTGCATAAGGCTACTTCTGGTACCTGCTCAGTCATGCACTTGGTTGATATTATCAATCATATCCTATACCTACTGCTTACACGTTGTAGTGCAGTACGTTTCTTTTCCCTACAGTAACTTCTGTCAGCAACAATGTTACCAGCCCGTATCTCACAATCTCGGTGGCTACTGCTTCCAGCCAGTTGTACCAACCCGTCTGTGCCTTACTACACTGAAGAGCCAACTGGTGTACCTGCCTAATATCGTGCAGGGCCCCCGCGAACACGCAGAATTGCCGCAACACGACGTGGCATGGACTCTACTAGTGTCTGAAGTAGTGCTGGAGGGAATCAACACAATGAATCCTGCAGGGCTGTCCATAAATCCGTAAGAGTACGAGCGAGGGGGTGGATATCTCTTCTCGATGCAAAGCGTCCCACATAGGCTCAATAATGTTCATGTCTGGGGAGTTTTGTGACCAGCGGAAGCGTTTTGAACTCGGAAACGTGTTCCTGGAGCCACTCTGTAGCAATTCTAAATATGTGGGTTGTCGCATTGTCTTGATGGAACTGCGCATGTCTGTCGGAATGCACAATGGACATGATTGGTTGTAGGTGATCGAACAGGATGCTTACATACGTGTCACCTGCCAGAGTCATATCCAGACGTATCAGAGGTCCCATATCATTCCAACTGCACGCGCCCCACACCATTACAGAGCCTCCTCGAGCCTCAACAGTCCCCTGTTGATATGCAGGGTCCATAAATTCATGAGGTTGTCTCCATAACCGTACACGTCCATCCGCTCGATACAATTTGAAACGAAACTCGTCCTACCAGGCAACATGTTTCCACTCACCAACAGCCCAATGTTGGCAGGCACAGGTGAGGTGTAAAGCTTTGTGTCGTGCAGTCATCAAGGGTACACGAGTGGCGTTGCCGATCTCAGCGCCTTATTCGGCCTGTTTGTACATTTGAATACACATGCCTATACCTGTTTCTTTGGCGCTTCAGTGTATAAGATTTTACTGTATATCGTCACGTTACAGGCTCCCACAGTTATTCGTTTACAGTTACTGGGTAATTTCATGACACTGCAAAATTTAAATATTTTTAATATCCAGTCTTAACTTCCAATCCATCGAATTTACAATATTTTCAGAGTGTGGAAGGTTATCTGCAAATTACTCAGACAACGGACACCGGTTCTGGGAGTAGAATGACATGAAAAAAAGGCAGCTACGAAAGGAGGGAATTAGATTTGTTGCTTATCCCCAATATTATTCAATTTGCAGACAGAGTAAAACGTAAATGAAATGGAATTTAGGCACTGGGACAGAAAACAAAAACCTTAAGCTTAGCCGATGATAATGTAATTCCGCCAGAGGCGCCAGAGGACTTGAATGATCATTTAAGCGGAATGGATAATGTCTCGAAAAGAGTTTATAAGGACACATTAATATTATTAGAACAAGAGTAATTAAGCACTGTCGAATTAAATTAAGTGGTAGATAGGGAATTGAATTAGAAAATAATACACTGCAAGTAAAACATGAATTGAGCTATTTGACCTGAAATATACACTCCGTCGGTGATTCTGGAACTCAGTATTGTGTTGGCCCACCCTTAGACATGGTGACAGCTTCCACGTTCAGTCAGGTGCTGGAAGGTTTCTTGCGGAATGGCAGCCCATTCTTCACGGAGTGCTGCACTCAGGAGAGGTATCGATGTCGGTCGGTGAGGCCTGGCACGAAGTCGGCCTTCCAAAACGTCCCAAAGGTGTTCTATGGGATTCAGGTCAGGACTCTGTGCAGGCCATTCCATTACAGGGATGTTATTGTCGTGTAATCACTGCGCCGCAGTCCGTGCATTATGAACACGTGCTCAATCGTGTTGAAAGATGCAATCGCCATCCCCGAATTGCTCTTCAACAGTGGGAAGCAAGAAGGTGCTTAAAGCATGAATGTAGACCTGTTCTGTGATAGTGCCACGCAAAACAACAAGGATTGTGCAAGCCCCCTCCATGAAAAACACGACCACATCATAACACAGCCGCCTCCATATTTTATTGTTGGCAGTACACATGCTGGCAGATGACGTTTACCGGGTATTCGTCATACCCACACCCTGCCATCGAATCGACACATTGTGTACCGTGATTAGTCACTCCACACAACGTTTTTCCGCTGTTCAGTCGTCCAATTTTTCGCTCCTTACACCAAGCGAGGCCTCGTTTGGCATTTACTGCCGTGTTGTGTGGCTTAAGAGCAGCCGCTCGACCATGAAATCCAAGTTTTCTCACCTCCCGCCTAACTGTCATAGTGGATCCTGATGCAGTTAGGAATTTCTGTGCGATGGTCTGGATAGATGTCTGCCGATTACACATTACGACCTATTCAACTGTCGGCAGTTTCTGTCAGTCAACAGACCGTGAGTTCCGCGGAGCGCCCCATTCTGCTCTCTCACGATGTCTAATGACTACTGAAGTACCTGATATGGAGTACCTGGCAGTAGGTGGCAACACAATGCACCTAATATGAAAAACGTATGTTTTTGTTGTTGTCTGGTTACTTTTGATTACATAGTGTAACTAGCGATTGCAGGTGTATAGATAATAGGAGCAGTTTTTGTGTGTTACTAAAAATGCTGATAGGGAAACTAATGGAAAGGTATAGCACTATATTCAGATAAAGAGTTGCGAGAAAACCGACGCAGCATTTTCAAGACCAAGCAGGACAAGTAAACTTTCGGGGAGGAAAGGGGAGAAAGAGAGAGAGAGAGAGAGAGAGAGAGAGAGAGAGAGAGAGAACAAGAATTTTCTTTTTAAAGTCTAGAACTTCATTAAATGCTTAACCTCAGTGGGTTAGAGAAGTGCTCTCTTGTCAGAGTTTATCCCGCCCTCTCACATGGTTGCTGATCATCCTGTACTGCAACAAAAGCGTTGTATGGGCAATCAAAGAAAAGCAAAATTCTCCGTTTTGGCACCGATGAGCCATTCGGGACCAACCGACCCCCGTGTCATCCTCTGCCAATGACGTCAATGATTGCGATGGCGAAGGACATGAGGCGTTGTCGGCTTCCTTGACCTTAGAGCCGCAAGTTCTGACTCAAGTAGCTCCTCAGTTGGCATCGCGAGGCTGAGTACACGCCGATCCAGCCGCACCTGCGAGGGGCGAAAATCCCTGGCAGTACCCGGGATCGAACACGGATCCTTGTCATAGCAGCCAGACACGATGACACGATGACCGTTGGGGTTCGGAGGCGGACGTCACGGGCAAGCAAATTGTTCACATCGCCTGCCAATACCTCCAAGTATATATTATCTATAACATCTTCGGACGTACCTAATATGATGTTAATTGACGTACTCTTCCTGTAATAATGGCGAACGCTGGTGGTGAGAAATCAAATAAGTCTGTTTCTAAACCTACATGTGTTAGTGAATTTTAAAAGGTTGAACGTATCAATCGTTAACAGCGTAGCTTGTGAAGCCCTATTTTCACCGCCGACGTTTTTTTTAGCGATAAATGACTCCCACTGAGATCTCGTCCCCTTCGTTACAATGAAAACTTTATGACCTTTGAACTTTTTCGAAAAAAAAAAGCTTAGCAGTCGTCTGATTTGAAACCTCTATCTGGTTATTCATTTGAACGTTAAGTTACAAAGTACTCCACTTTTATTTCAATAAAACTACGTGTTGTCGTTTTTGTTTAATCCTCGCACGGGTGGCAACCTTTCCTCGTTTAGCGTTTCAGCTGATTGTGTGCTTAGTTTAATTAAAACGTGTCCTTTCAAACTGGTGCTCACTTCACTCGCCGTAACAACGGAGAAAGATATTATAGGAAGACTATTCACTAGTACTAGCAGTAGTACTGACATTGCCTGTGACCAGCTTTGGTACAGAATATTTTTTTAGTTTGGATAAAATACTAGAGCTATAGCGATTAATTGATTGGGAATACTTCAATTATGTTACTGTCTCAGACGTGTTGTTGTTGTTTTCAGTCCGGAGACTGGTTTGATGCAGCTCTACATGCTACTCTATCCTGTGCACGCTACTTCATCTCTGAGTGACTACTGCAAGCTTCATCCTTCTGAATCTGTTTAGTGTATTCATGCCTTGGTCTCTCGCTATGATTTTTACCCTTCGGGCTTCCCTCCAACACTAAATTGATAATCCCTTGATGCCTCAGAACGCATCCTACCAATCGATCCCTTCTTCTAGTCATGTTGTGCCACATATTCCTCTTCTCCCCAATTCTATTTGGTACCTCCTCACTAGTTACATGATCTGCCCGTCTAATCTTCAACATTCTTCTGTAGCACCACATTTCAAATGCTTCTGTTCTTGTCTAAGCTGTTTTTCGCCAATTTTTGACTTCCATACATGGCTAAACTCCATAAAAATACTTTCAGAAAAGGCTTCCTGACACTTAAATCTATGAGACTTTTATCCATTGTGGATATGGAGCACTGCGACTGTGGTGTGAAAAGGTTTTCAGAAATTACTGCAACCAGTCGCCTTTTATGTAGATGTATTTTATTTAACCATGACCGGTTTCGAGCTGCCTAGCAACTCATCATCAGATGGTATATACATTTAGTGCTTTTTTGTACCCATTGTGTGGGTGGTTGAGTATCTGTGGCTAGACAGAAACGAGAACAAATAATCGCTACATGTGGTACAGTAACACGAAATATTTACAGCATAATTTATGTTTAACGTATAAGAGCAAATAATCACTACATGTGGTACAGTTACATGAAATATTTACAGTTTAATTTACGTTTTGAGGTGTTACTTACAGATAAATCTTTCTGCAGGTATATATATATCTCTTTTAGGACGTATTTTTGAAACCATTGTGTCTTGTTTTTCACAATTTCACAAGTTAAAACTTTCACCAGATGTATATTGCTTTTATGAGGCACTGTTGGAAACATATATCTTGTTTTTCGTAAACATCGCTGAACACACTTAGCCACAGATACGAATACGGGATTACGCATTATAAACAAGCCAAAGATTGCAATATAACTACAGTATCAAAGATTTCAAGTTGACCAGAGGCATTATTGGTCATCACACGCACTGACAAGAGATTTGTCTTTATTACATAGAAAATAAATGTAAATTAGCTTAAACTAGTAAAATGTTTATTTATAAATTAACTGTGCAATTTTAACAGGTATATAAAACTAGATTTTTTACATTATATTTCAGTTACATTTAAGATCATTGGTATTGAGAGTATTATGACAGCTAATTTCTTGCTCCTTCCATTGGCTGATCTTGGCATATGATGTCTGGGATAAGAGGTTGATGGTTAACTTGAAATAATAAGTAATGCTGGTACTTGAAAGGGTGTGGAAAAGGAGTTGGCGGGGGGGGGGGGGGTTGTATAGGAAAAAGGAAAGGGGGGGGGGGGTTGAGAGGGTGATGTGGAGAGAGAAGAGAGCTGGAGGGGGGGGCAGAAGTGGTACAAGCTTTTATGTGTGTGTGTGGGGGGGGGGGGGGCATTTTGTTACTGAATGACTGTTTAGTTTTTTAAGTTCAAAGAATCCTTAAAATTCTGAAAGAAGGAGTTATTTGCCAATTCTGTCTGCTCATTTAAAATGGTATGTGGGGAATTATGTTTGTGGGTAAAAATCTCTAATTGTTCGAGAAGATCCATCTTGAATCCCTTGTCTACAGTGTGTAGGATTTGAAGGTTAGTTTTAATGTCTGTTATGGAATGTTTATTCTCTGCTAGATGGGAAGCAAAAGTGGATCTATTTAAGTTGTTTAGGCGAAGTGCATCAGTGTGCTCTTTGTATCGGATCTCAAAATTTCTACCTGTTTGCCCTATGTAGTAGCAGGAGCAGCTGTCACATCTTAATTTATATATACCAGATATTTTCTTGACCTAAACATAACACATCACAACAACAAACATAAATTTCAGATATATAGGAAACCCACCACTTCAGATGTTATAATAAACAATACATCATGCCACCCAAATCAACATAAACTAGCTTTTTTCAAATCAGCACTTAACCGTATCAACAAGATTCAAGCTGACCCTACTGCAAAAATTAATGAAATCAATATATTAAAAACAATAGCATCAAACAATGCTTATGACCCAAGCATAATTGAAAAACTAGATAAAAACATTATATCTAACAAAGCAAAACTAGCAAGCCAGACCTCAGTAGCAGAAGAAACCAAATTCGTTTGTATGCCATTTCTCGGCAATATCTCATACAAACTTGCTAAGCTATTCAAACCACATAATGTCAAAATAAGTTTTCACACTAACAACAAAATACAGAACAAAATAGTCCACAACACCAAAAGAGCCAGCACACCCTACCAAAAATCTGGTATATATAAATTAAGATGTGACAGCTGCTCCTGCTACTACATAGGGCAAACAGGTAGAAATTTTGAGATCCGATACAAAGAGCACACTGATGCACTTCGCCTAAACAACTTAAATAGATCCACTTTTGCTTCCCATCTAGCAGAGAATAAACATTCCATAACAGACATTAAAACTAACCTTCAAATCCTACACACTGTAGACAAGGGATTCAAGATGGATCTTCTCGAACAATTAGAGATTTTTACCCACAAACATAATTCCCCACATACCATTTTAAATGAGCAGACAGAATTGGCAAATAACTCCTTCTTTCAGAATTTTAAGGATTCTTTGAACTTAAAAAACTAAACAGTCATTCAGTAACAAAATGCCCCCCCACACACACACACATAAAAGCTTGTACCACTTCTGCCCCCCCCCCCTCCAGCTCTCTTCTCTCTCCACATCACCCTCTCAACCCCCCCCCCCTTTCCTTTTTCCTATACAACCCCCCCCCCGCCAACTCCTTTTCCACACCCTTTCAAGTACCAGCATTACTTATTATTTCAAGTTAACCATCAACCTCTTATCCCAGACATCATATGCCAAGATCAGCCAATGGAAGGAGCAAGAAATTAGCTGTCATAATACTCTCAATACCAATGATCTTAAATGTAACTGAAATATAATGTAAAAAATCTAGTTTTATATACCTGTTAAAATTGCACAGTTAATTTATAAATAAACATTTTACTAGTTTAAGCTAATTTACATTTATTTTCTATGTAATAAAGACAAATCTCTTGTCAGTGCGTGTGATGACCAATAATGCCTCTGGTCAACTTGAAATCTTTGATACTGTAGTTATATTGCAATCTTTGGCTTGTTTATAATGCGTAATCCCGTATTCGTATCTGTGGCTAAGTGTGTTCAGCGATGTTTACGAAAAACAAGATATATGTTTCCAACAGTGCCTCATAAAAGCAATATACATCTAGTGAAAGTTTTAACTTGTGAAATTGTGAAAAACAAGACACAATGGTTTCAAAAATACGTCCTAAAAGAGATATATATATACCTGCAGAAAGATTTATCTGTAAGTAACACCTCAAAACGTAAATTAAACTGTAAATATTTCATGTAACTGTACCACATGTAGTGATTATTTGCTCTTATACGTTAAACATAAATTATGCTGTAAATATTTCGTGTTACTGTACCACATGTAGCGATTATTTGTTCTCGTTTCTGTCTAGCCACAGATACTCAACCACCCACACAATGGGTACAAAAAAGCACTAAATGTATATACCATCTGATGATGAGTTGCTAGGCAGCTCGAAACCGGTCATGGTTAAATAAAATACATCTACATAAAAGGCGACTGGTTGCAGTAATTTCTGAAAAACTTAAATCTATACTCTATGTTAACAAATTTCTCTTCTTCAGAAACTCTTTCCTTGCCATTGCCAGTCTACACTTTATATCCTCTCTAGTTCGACCATCATCAATTAGTTTGCTCCTCAAATAGCAAAACTCATCTACTACTTTAAGAGTCTCATTTCCTACTCTAATTCCCTCAGCATCATCTGATTTAATTAGACTACGTTTCATTATCCTTGTTCAGCTTTTGTTGATGTTCATCTCATATCCCCCTCTCAAGACGCTGTCCGTTCCGCTCATCTGATCTTACAGGTCCTTTGCTGTCTCAGAATTACATTGTCATCGGCAAACCTCAAAGTTGTTATTGCTTCTTCATGGATGTTAATCCCTTCTCCAAATTATTCTTTTGTTTCCTTTACTGTTTGCTCAATGTACAGATTGAATAACATTGCCGGCCGCGGTGGTCTAGCGGTTCTAGGCGCGCCGTCCGTAACCGCGCGACTGCTACGGTCGCAGGTTCGAATCCTGCCTCGGGCATGCATGTGTCTGATGTCCTTAGGTTAGTTAGGTTTAAGTAGTTCTAAGTTCTAGGGGACTAATGACCACAGATGTTAAGTCCCATGGTGCTCAGAACCATTTGAACCATTTGAATAACATCGGAGATAGGCTACAACCCTGTCTCACTCCCTTCTCAACCATTGCTTCCCTTTCGTGCCCCTCGACTCTTACAACTGCCATCTGGTTTCTGTACAAGTTATAAATTGCCCCCGGCCGGAGTGGCCGTGCGGTTCTAGGCGCTACAGTCTGGAGCCGAGCGACCGCTACGGTCGCAGGTTCGATTCCTGCCTTGGGTATGGATGTGTGTGATGTCCTTAGGTTAGTTAGGTTTAATTAGTTCTAAGTTCTAGGCGACGACCTCAGAAGTTAAGTCGCATAGTGCTCAGAGCCAAATATTACAAAATATAAATTGCCTTTCGCTCCTTGTATTTGACCCTGCCACCTGAAGAATTTGGAAGAGAGTATTCCAGTCAATATTGTCAAAAGCATTTCTCTAAGTCTAGAAATGCTAAAAACGTAGGTTTGCCTTTCCTTGATCTACGTTCTAAGATAAGTCGTAGGGTTAGTATTCCCTTGTTCCAACATTTCTACGGAATCCAAACTAATCTTCCCTGGGGTCGTCTTCTATCAGCATTTCCGTTCGCCTGTGAAGAATTCGTGTTAGTATTTTGCAGCCGTGGCTTATTAAACTGATAGTTCGGTAATTTTCACATCTGTCAATACCTGCTTTCTTTGCTATTGGAATTATTATATTCTTCTAGAAGTATGAGGGTATTTCGCCTGTATCATACATCTTGCTCACCAGACGGTAGAGTTTTGACATGGCTGGCTCTCCCAAGGCTATCAGTAGTTCTAATGAAATGTTGTCTACTCCCGTGGTCTTGTTTCGACTCAGGTCTTTCAGTGCTCTGTCAAACTCTTCACGCAGTATCGTATCTCCCATCTGATCGTCATCTATGGCTTGTGTGCGGAATTAGTATTTAATTTAGGGGCTACAAGACACTTCAACAAGAAAAACAAACAACAGGATTAGAGTCGCCACAACTCAACAGATAGCCTATAGTCCCCTAATGTTACATCAATCCCCGTTCCCGACTGGCCATGGTTGACTGTATAATGGAGATAGATGCCTTCAATAACTGCTTACACAACATTACTAATTTACGTAATTTATTAATAATAGTTCACTGAAAAACAAGTCTTTATAGAATGGCTAGTTAAATAACTGTTCCTTTGATTAATCTGGTAATAAATGTTCAACCAATAACAGTAGCAAACAACATCACTTCCAAATAAAAAATTTACAGAATCGTATTGGTAGAAAGGTACTTTACAAACTTCAAAATTCACTTTCATTTAACACGCAGATATAAAAACATATCCAAAACTCACAGTTAGCATATTTGTCAAATTCCAGTATTTATTACACGCTGAACTACAGCGCAGAACAGACAATTTCAAACCTATCCGATGAGTAATCCTGATAATAGAAAATTATGTTCACAATCCTGATAGCTTTATGACAACGCCCATCCGGCCTTGGCCACACTTTTTCACAATCGTAAATTTCGTTGAAAAGTGACAGTCACTGCTCAATCTGCACACAGTCAAGTGAACTAACACCGCTGAAGTCACTGAAGGTTAATACGCGTACCATATTGCACTGCTTTCTTCTTCGACATCATGACATCCTTATTGTGGGCGAACATACTACAGCTCGGCGTGTTCGGGTTGGGACCACGCTGTTTTGTTCATCCGCTGTGGCAAAACACCCGCAAACGACATCGGCCACAGCTCGCAGTAAATTGTATCCATACAATTGCAGAACCCACTGGCTTGCAGCAGCGTTGAATTCACAAGGGTCTCGGTTTCACCATCAGTTCATTACCACTGAGTGCCAAAATTATTAATGCACAATTCGGACCATCCGGACCCCAACACTCTGCCATTCTATCCTTCTCGCTCGGTACTCACCAACCCTCCTCTCCTCGTCGCCAGAGGGCCACTGGCCGCCAACTCAGCGCCCCAGTATCTCTGGCGAGGCCAATATCGACCTTAACACTCGCGGCCGGAACACAGTCGTGCTGAAAATCGGCATATACTCCCCCTCCCCCCCCTTAATTGCCGATCACGGCTCCCTTAAGTTTCCAGAATGAGTAATTGATAGACCCGAGAAAGATGAGCTGTTATTGTCTTTCCTTGCTGGGGGTCCATCGACATAACGGTGACCGGTGTTATGAAACGTCTAATAACGTACGGCCCGATGAAATGCAGGAGGAGTACTTTAGTAACCTTATCCACCTTGCTGCTCACGGCTTGGAAATTTTTTTACGCACACCGAATCTCCAAACTTACACGGGTTTGGCCGCTGCCCCTCGTTGTAGCGCTTTGCGCGAATCTGATGAACCGTAAGAATATTACGCTTCGCCCTTTTCCACTGATTCACCAGCTGCTGAGGCTAAATGTGCTCAGGTATCAGATCCCTAATGGACCATAGGTTACTCAGAGGAGTGGAAATCTTAAAGGTCAGTATGAGCTCCGCAGGAGTCGACAAATGCGTTTCATGCTTGGCCGTGTTAAACGTCGTCATATGAGAATGGAGCGTGCGATCCCAGTTCTCCTGGTGTGTACTGTGCTAGGCAATTAATGCCACCCTGAGATTGCGATTTACCCTTTCAGCATACCATGGGTTGAGGTAATAGGGTGTCGTCGTCCCATGGGTAACGCCCATTCCCATGTAATAGTTCTTAAACCCTTCTGAAGTAAAACATGAAGCATTTTCGCTAATAAAGTATTGCGGCGGCCCAAACGCGCCAAATATATTTTTCAGATTCTGTATCACAATTTCAGTCGCTGCTGCCCTAGAGGGATACATCCAAGTAAACCTTGTGAAGGCATCAACACATACTGGGCTGTACTTATTACCTTTGTTAGATCGTAGACCGCAGGTACGGATTCCAGCCACCCAAGCCTACCATCCTGCGCTGGTTTGGCAGCAGCACACACTTGACGTGTAGTAACATTGTGCTTAATATATTTATCCATACCCTTCCAAATGAAACGCTGACGAAATTTTGCACGAGTTTTAAATATTCCCGAATGACCACCCACTGGCGACTCATGAAAATATTTAAAAATTAAAGGCACCAAACCCCTGGCATCACAATTTTGTAAGCTTTATGGTGCCGAGCCTTGCAACACAATACACCATTTCTTAGCAGGTATGGTGTCACCACCTTTCCTTGTTTAATTTTTTGTTTTATCTCCCACACCTCATCATCCTCCTCCTGATATTCCCGAATGTCTTCAAACAGGTGTGGAAAATCAGTGAGAAACGAACTAATTCTCCCTATGGAAGCACAACAATGTCACAGTAACGTTCTCTTGTAAGTGTACGTCGTTCAGAGATGAGGTCAGTATGGCCGTGCAACATTAGGCCTGCCCACACCATAACACCTGGATCGTGTTCGACAGTACTGCAGCCACTCCACCTTCATACAGCGAGAGGGGGCAACACGTAATGCACCCAGCTACACTGACGAACACTATTGCGGTGCAGCTGTTTCGGTGTGGGGAGGCATAAAACTGCAACTCTTTACTGACTTGCAAATACTTAAACACGTCAGCGTCGTCGTTACACTGCAGTCCTTGCCCATATGCCTCTTCGTACGGATGCTTTCGGCCACGACTTAGTTTCACGGATGACAATGCACAAGCGCATCGAACAGTGCAGATGCAAGAGCTCCTGCAACGACAGGATATTCGGCGAATGCAGTGGCCTACCCATTCCCCACCGCGCACTTGCGGGAGACGCGCTGCAGCTCGTCCACGTGTACCAGCCGGCATACAGCAGCTACCCGAGCCGCCGCGCCCCGCCGCGACAACTCCTCACCGAGCTTGTGGGCGACGTGGCAGCTGGCCGCCGCCTGTGCTCACCACACATCCTGTTAAGAGCGTGACTGGCGTTTTGCTATGTCCGGGAGACCGTCAGGAATCTCAGTGACCTCAATGTAATTCTGCTCTGGTCTTCAGTCCAGAGACTGGTTTGATGCAGCTCTTAGTGCTACTCTATCCTGTGCAAGCATCTTCATCCCCGAATAACTACTGCAACTTATATCCTTCTGAATCTGCTTAGTGTCTTCATCTCTTGGTCCTCCTCTACGACTTTTACTCTGTAGGCTTCCCTCCAAGTACTAAATTGGTGATCTCTTGATGCCTCAGAACTTGTCCTATCAACCGATCCCCTCTAGTCATGTTGTGCCACAAATTCCTCTTCTCCCCAATTCTGTTCGGTACCTCCTCAAAAGTTACGTGATCTACCCTTCTAATTCTTAGCATTCTTCTGTAGCACCACATTTCGAAAGCTTCTACTCTCTTCTTGTCTACACTTATCGTCAATGTTCCACTTCCATACATGGCTACACTCCATACAAATACTTTCAGAAAAAACTTCCTGACACTTAAATCTATACACAGTGTAATTATTCTCTAGGAATAAAAGTGTCATTTCTGTTGGTATCATTGCGTATTTCTTTCAGCAACCTTCCGTACGATAGTGTAGCAGTTCTTTCTGTGTACGCTCCATGTTTCATCGAGTTATGTTACTTGCCAGTGACACATTACGGGAAAGTTACTTTCGTCATTAAGTTTTACAGACCCCTGTGTTGTCTATCTTAAAATTCCTGAAATATTTGGCAGTGCAGTTGCTCTTTGCCCACCCAGTACTTGACATATATGAGGAGGACGCCAACGACTGCAGATGTACGGTATGTCTTGTAGTATTGCACTGCGTCCAGACACACCGTACGTCATTTCATGGAGGTTACATAGTGCACTATCATGTTAGCCCATCTCTCTTTCATTCGTAGATGGTAAGCGGGAAGAAAGACTTGGAATTGCTCTTCTCAGCTGCGGAATTTTTCTAATTTTAACATGGTACTCGTTCCGATAGATTTATGATTGAGGAAGGTGTGTGTTTCTTGATTTACTTTTGAACGTGAGCTCTCGGAATTTTCCGTGATGCACAACGTCTTTCTTGTAACCTCTATCATTGCAGTTCGTTGAAGATTTCTGTGGTAATATTACCCTAACTGAAAAAAACGCATAACGATTTATGCAACATTCCTCTGTATTTTTTCTACGCTTTTATTTATTCTAACTTGGTAGGTGTCCCGGATCGACCAATAATATTCAATAATTGCTCGAATGACAATTTTTGCAAGCGATCTCTTGAGTTAATCCTCCGGATTCTTCCAGTAACTGTGGTATCTATCTACCTGCTTGTCTGAGTGAAGTCATTCATTCCAGTAACTCATTGTGTACCGTGTAGTCAAACGGTGTGGAGTGTGAGGTGTCGAGTGAACTAGGTGTTTGGGGAGCGGCAGGACCAGGCCGTCAATCATAACTCGCACAATAACAATTTCATTAAAATAAACCGTAGTGCTCGCGTAACAGGATACAAAAGAATGCTCAAAATTCTATAATACAGTTACAAATGACAGCAGATACCGAACTAGCTTTCTTATACAAGCAACTGAATTTCAGCACGAAACAAAACCCGCATCACTTCATAGTACTGGACACGGTGCTTTACGGGACCTGGCCAAATGGAGCAGTCAGCGGTATTTCTAAAACTTATGTATAGAACACACTTAACAAACGCGGAAAAACCAGTTAAAAAACGGTCAGCTCTTCAAAGTTCCCCAAATTATACATTGCAATTTCACTGCCCAGAAATATGTTTAAAATAACATTTCACGATGTTAATAAATAATCAGAGCCCCAAAATAAGAATAAGATAAAACAATAATGCCCGTATCTGACAGCAATAAGTATTAACGCTTCAATAATAAACGAACAACAAGAAGCCTTCATAAATGTGGTACAAATTTAATACAGCTATGTTGAAACTTGTAAGAAACAGTGCCAATGACGGAAGCCTAATTAAATCGAATTAGGCAAAGCACCTACTAGGATGAGTTACAATATTCACGTAATAAACGTCTTTAAACTGGACGCTCTCACTGAGCGAAACCACTCCAGCTGTACATCTCAAATCTGTTATTTCCACACCCACCTGTACTCAAAGTAATAACTGACCAATTTAAACGTAAGGCAAGAAACATTTAATTTTGACCCACGATAAAAAGATCAAATCATCCGACGGAAGCCATTCTGCATGAAACAGTGAATAATCTACTCTTTTCAAGTCAGCCGGAACCGCTAAGAAACAGAAAATAAGAAAACCGACTGCGACTCAATAGGGAGGGATGTCCGACAAACAGCGCTAAGCACACTGGGCTGTATGTGACAGATGGCTTCGTGACACAAAGGGACAGCGACATACAATGTTATGAAACTAGCTCGGTAAGTTCAGTTCTTTTTGGTTGAACAGGGGCTGTCTCAAGTGACAACCAATTCTCCTCTGGCTGTATCCCGCTACCCGACCAGTCCTTCACGCGATGTACAGCTGTCGACTTGGGCAGCGACGCCGGCGTTATGCATCCGACCACGCGCTGCTCTGAATATGCCAACCCAGCTTGGCCGCTGGGAGTGGAGACCGCACTTTTGTTGTCGGCTGGAACTCTCCACCAGACAGGGAGTCCACCGTGTGAGGTCGTCACGTATGTGAAAGGCTCGGTGGTCGCCACACAAGCCACGCCGAAGCCGTTGCTGGCTAACAGTCATTGTGGGCAACCACGCGCAGTATAGGGAAGAGCCGACACGGCTCAGAATGCACTCGTCTGTTCACCCTCATTTAATTTCTCTTTCGAGTCAGGTTGAATCTTTGCACAGATCGTCTGCTAGTCCCTCTGAATTTACAAATCATTTATTATGTGTAACGTCTCCCAGTTGGTGTCACAAGAAGGCCCTTTCTTTCTCTTAATGACCATTCCTCAGTAAAATTACGAGATGACTACTTCCTTTTGTTTTCATTAGGATACCTACATAGCACTAAATAGAAAACCAAAGATAGTTACAGAAAGGGCTGTTGATGAAATTATTGAGGACCTTAACAAATAGTTCCCAGCCAATTTTCTGTCACAAGGCTTTGCAAATACTCGTTACATGCGGTTCAGAACTTGTAAATGGTTTCCTAGCTGTATATATCTAAAATATGATGACAAACAGATATAACGTATTGACAGAGTTAAATTCGTGGAAATACATCATCGTAATAAGCTGACGGAAAAAATTGCAACACCAAAAAATAATTAATGAAGAGCAATGAAATTTCGTGAATACTTTTGTCTAGGTAACCTATTTAAATGATTAACATTGGAAGTTCACAGGTTAATCTAAGCTCGGTACAAGTCACTGCAAATGTTAAATGCTGGTACGTTATTAACCGATGTAATCACCAGAATGAAGAACGCAAGCGTGGAAACGCGCGTGAATTGTGTTGTTCTGGTGCCGGATGTCAGTTTGTGGAGATTGAGTTTCCAACGCCATTACCTGTAGTCGGTCAGTACAGGGATGGTTACTGCTGTTTCGGGGAGTGACGCTGGAGTTGTCGTCTGACGATGTCCATGTGTGCTCGACTGGAGACTGATCTGGTGAGCGAGGAGGCGAAGGCAACATGTCGATACTCTGCACAGCGTGCTGGGTAGGCGAGCGTGCCGCCCGTGTGGCCGAGCGGTTCTAGGCGCTTCACTCTGGAAACGCGCTGCTACTACGGTCGCAGGCTCGGATCCTACCTCGCGCATGGATGCGTGTGATGTCCTTAGGTTAGTTAGGTTTTAGTAGTTCTATGTCTAGGGGACTGATGACCTCAGATGTTAAGTCCCATAGTGCTCGGAGCTATTTGAATTTTGTAGGCGAGCGTTATCCTGTTCGAAAACACGTGTGAAATGCTGATCATGAATGGCAGCACAGTAGGTCGAATCACCAGACTGACTTACTGTTTTGTAGTCAGGGTACGCGGAATTTTGTAGTCAGGGTGCGTGGGATAGTCCTGCTGTCATACGAAACAGCACCGCAGACCACAACTCCAGGCCTAAGTCGAGTGTGTCGAGCGCGCAGACAGGCTGCCCTCCCTCTAACCGACACCCGGCCATCGCTGGCACCGCAGGAGAACAGCTTTCATCAGAAAAGACAAGCGGCCTCCAGCCTGTCGCTTGACACCGCTCAAGTTGCAAATGGCGATGGTTTGGAATCGCTGGAATGCACGCTACGGGGCGAATTCCTCGGAGCTGTCCTCGAAGTAACCGATTTGTAACAGTTCGTTGTGTCACTGTGGTGCCAACTGGTGCTCAAATTGCTGCTGCAGATGCAGTTGGATGCGCCAAAGCCACACACCGAACGCAACCGTGTGCCCTCTCGGTGGTGCCACGTAGTCTCCAGGAGCCAAGTCTTCTGGCGACCGTACATTCTCGTCATCTCCGCTGCCAGCAGTCATGTAGAGTGGCCACATTCCTGCCAAGTCCTTCTGCAAGACCGCACAAGGAACATTCAGTTTCTCGTCGTACTATTACACAACGTCGTTCAAACTCGGCGAGGTGTTGACAATGGCGTCTCCGAAGTCTTAAAGGCATTCTTGACTAACATCAGCTCACCATGACCAATCTCAGAGGTAACTAACGGTCGCTACCGTTACTGCGTCTGTTTAAAGCGAACCCGATTTGCATCCTCGTAGTGGTGTTACTAATGCTATTCTTATGTTATCTCACTAGTTCGTAAGGTCAAGGAAAGCAGAAATTTAAATTAATAAACGTGTCTTTCAAGGAGACTTCTGCAGCAGATGAAGCAGCAGAAAGGAAGTGCTATTTCACTGCCGTGTAGATAAAATAATGTACATGTATGTGAAACAGACATTTGCCTATTGATTTTACAGAAATGACTGTGATACTTTGTATTTCAGTAACATACGTATTCGGAAAAAGCGGGAAGTTTTAAATGCACGCATCTGTGAAGCAGACTAAGGGGATTACAAAGCACTGTTATCAGCAACGCAGTCTCGGGCAAGCGAAGGGCCTGAAGCATACAAATTAGGCATATACAGTAATGGATCGATTTCGGCCGTCCTGCCAGACACTTGCTCGACAATTTATAAAACATACAAGGAGAGTACAAATTAAATTTACACAGCAGGAACACGAGAGCATACAACTTAGTGCTCGCTAGCATCACAAAGGAAAATGATTATTAAAACGCACTCGAATACAGGAGCCGACACGAAAAGTTTAATTTCCAAAAATTGGCCCCCTGTAATTGACACCCTCTCACAATTAAATGAGTATTCGTCTTAGACACATTCCAATTGCCTGACTGCTGTCCATATAAAGGAAAACAAGGACAGAAGACCCATTCGAATTAGTTCAATGTCAAAATAGTAAAGGAACAATCAGAAGTGGCTGTACGTGGAAGGGATGTTGTTTCTGGAATCCTGACCAACACTCAGGAAATAATGTCGCTGATCCTCGTTCCTGTATCAGGCCGTAGTAAGCCATGAGCAGTGCATGTGACTCCGTCTGCCAGACAGGGCGGCGGGAACAGTCCAACTAGAGCGTACACTGCACTGTCACTGTACGGGCAGGACAAAGTTGTAGATTCTCAGTAGGCGACGGTGCGGCACGCGAGGTAAACATCAACCGTACAGGCACGATGAGCAGCCACTACGGGTACAAACTAATATTTTGCGGGAGTTACCATAGAAACAGCCAAACCCCAGCTCCATGGTGGAGCCGCCCCAGGTGCCACGGCTGGGGATGCGTGGAAAGCCGCGGGTAGGCAAAGCTAGGCAAGGAGTTTCCTGAAGCACAGGGATCGATATAACCACACATATGGCTCAGAATCTTTTTTTGAGGTAGTTCATCAACTCAATCGAATATTTTTAGAGTCTCGAAGCGTGTAATACGAATTGTTTGTGCTCTTAAATCAAGGACGCCCTGCGGAGGCCTCCTGGAGGAAGTGGGGACACTAACTACTGCTTCCCAATATATTGATGAAGTCATGAAAAGTATCTCTTCTTGAAGCCAGCAGCTCATACTATCAGTACTAGAAAAAAGAATAATTTACATTAAGTTTTAGAATCACTTACGTTGGTTCAGAAAAGCGTCCATCAGTCCGTAACCTACATTTTCAATAACTTCCCAGCAGTCTTCAAAAGTTTAGCTATTAATGAAGCTGAGTCTGAAAGGAATATAAAGGATTTATTGGTGGTCAAATCGATCTAGCTGCTGGCGAATTTAACAGAAAGAGCTACTGTGAATATTATTAACAGTATCAAATAAAGTGAGTGTTACGTAAAATTTGACTTCTGCAAGTATTCAGTACAGTAATGTGAGGAATGTAAATAAGTGTTTCAAACTGATTTCTATTTGACGATGCATGGGTACAGCAGCTTATGACTTATCTTACGCCCTTCAGTGCATACATGGTGAATCACCTAAAACCTGCACCGCAAATATCGCATGAATGGAAAGTGCTGTTGATGTGCGGTTTTAACAGAATGGATTGGCAGCCAGGGGTGATATTGTTAGTCAATAAACAGATTGTAATAATAGAAACTGTATTTTTGTGCAAAAATACACTTTCGTAAACGGAACAATGCCTATTGGCATTAACAACTAAAGTAGGGTAAATTAGAATGTCAATGATATTTGTATGATTCTAGTACGAGTCGTTTACGAGATATCTTATTTTGAAAAGTTTCCACACCGATACTGGTTTGTGCCTGGTTAGTTGCTAGGTACGATGTTATTATATTTTCTTACAGCGTACAGTAAAAACAGACATGTCCATGGTGTATGGAAAGTGTACGAAGACTGCAGTTCGTTCCTGTACGGTGTATGTGTCATCTACAGCTCCACGATTACTCTGCTATTTAAAATAAAGTGCCTGGCAGAGGGTTCAATGAACCACCTTCATGCTGTCTGTCTACCGTTCCACTCTCGAACGGCGCGCGGGGAAAACGAGCACTTAATTTTTTTCGGTGCGAGCCCTGATTTCTCTTATACAGACAGATGTGAACCACCTGGACAATTATTTATCAACCTCTTCAACCAGCTACTTACAAGCGGTATTGTAGCACCTGGACGACGTAGGAGAGAGAAGAGGGCGAAATTAATGTTCTTGGTGCGCATTAGCTCCCGCGCAATCACCCGAGGAAGCAGCATGAGTCAAGCAAGTGTCCACCACATTACGAAAAGTGTGTTAACTTCTATACATTGGCGTTAAGATAGGACACTCCAGATGTGATATGTACCTCGTTTAGTGATGAAGCCACATTTACCAACCACGGACAGGTAAACCATTGGCCTTGTGAACTATTGGTCTGTTGACCGTTCCCAGTTGGCTTCGTTAGGAAGAACGTCAGCGCCTATGCGGTGTGACCCTGCGGACCGCAGTCTCCTGTACGCAGTTTACTGCGAGGCTCACCGTGGTTCTGGCTGTTGGTAGTTCGAAATGGAGGAAAAGCTAACTGAAGCCGTACGTGTTCGCAAAGTTCTGTATGATACAAGCCATGAAGATTACTTGCAAACGAAGCTGAAAGCTGAGAAGTGGGAGGAAGTGGCCAAGGAAACGGAGATACGAAATGCTAAGTTGCATTGTAATTCGTTGTTAACATTCTACATTGACATTGTTAAAACTCTGTAGCAAATTTTCGTGATGTGCTCTGTAGTGGTTAAATGTTCATCAAAAAAGATGCCTAGGTTCGTTACAATATCATTCCTTACTAGCGTGTAGCTCTCCATATCTACCAGTGAAAACGGAATAGATAGATTTAACCACGTCTTTGATATCAATATAGAATCGAAACTGTTTAAATTGATTTCCTGTTGGATAGTCCTGATGATTAATATGATTCTGTTTGTATTAATGTCTGTATGCGAAAATACGGCTTCTGTTAATTGATAATAATGAAATTTGCCCACTTCTCGCTGCATATACAGTAAGTAGCCCTGGTGACAGCAAGGGCTTTTCTCACCAGCCACTCTGCCCCTTCTGACTCACGCCATATCGTCCTCATCGTGACTTCTTCGGCGTGAGAACCTGTAGCCAGTTTCATCAAAGCGATGTAACACACCGTTTCGAATCCGATTCTGAACTAATATCTATTAACATAGCAGAAGTAGTCGCCATCTCTGCCAGAGCCAAAGTTCCTCAGAAAACTGCGTATTGAAACTGCGATCCAACTTGCGATGATTGTCCCCGTGACTCACGCTGCCGTGAGGAATTTGGCGTGAGCCCCCCTGCGTCACCTCACGGGCCTGCTTCTCATCTTGCGGCCCGCCTAAAAGTGTGGTGAGGTGGAGTGAACCATCAGCTCGTAGGCCTGTTTTTGTAGACGGAACACTGAATGCGCACAAGTGTCTCAGCCTCCTAACAGTCCGTCTTCTGTGGATAACACAAGACGTTCCTCTGCAGATTAGGAGGAGCCTGCGCTACCAACGTGATGGTTGTCCAGCCCACAGTGCACGACGCACTACAGCATGCTTTCACGAACTGTATCCAAATCACTGAGAAAGTGTACCTTGTGCGGCCCAATCTACGAATTTGAATATTTTCTGGCGCAAAGCTGAAAGACGCTGTCTACAAGGACATAACAACTGCACCCGATGCTGTGCAATGACGTACTAGTGCACGTTGTTCGCCAATGTCCGCTGAAACGCCGGCACGCGTGCAGCGGTCGTTCCATACCACACTGGAAGCGTGGTGCTCACTTCCAACACATCCTCTGATGGTCAATTGTCTCGCTACTGTTCGGAATCCACATTACTAGTGTATGCACCTACGTTGCATTTTCGTGTCTAACAAGTTTGGTGTTACTTCTTAAATGATATTACGTTTCATATTTCACATCTTATACAAACAACTGAGATTGAAATGCGATTTAAAAATGAGAAACGCTGTGCATACTCTTCCTTGGTATACAGAACATAGATGGCGTATGTCACAGATGCTTTGTTTCTGCGCTGAAACGTTAGTCATTTGCACACACCCCAGCGCGTAGAACGCTTCGTGCCAATTTGACGTTTGTTGCGTGCCGACTTCGTAATGTTGCTGTTTGAAATGATCAGCTATGTGTAAGTGCCGTTCGTGTGTTGCGTAGTTTAAATCTGTTTTCTCATTTTTGGGACTTTGCTTTGGGAGTTGTTTTAATATCCTTTTTGCGGCCGGGGCTTGTAATCTGGATAAGCTGTAGGTTGTTGTTGTTGTGGTCTTCAGTCCTGACACTGGTTTGATGCAGCTCTCCATGCCACTCTATCCTGTGCAAGCTTCTTCATCTCCCAGTACGTACTGCAACCTACATCCTTCTGAATCTGCTTAGTGTATTCATCTCTTGGTCTCCCTCTACGTTTTTTACCCTCCACGCTGCCCTCCAATGCTAAATGCTAATGCTAAATTTGTGATCCCTTGATGCCTCAAAACATTTCCTACCAACCGATCCCTTCTTCTAGTCAAGTTGTGCTACAAACTTCTCTTCTCCCCAATCCTATTCAATACCTCCTCATTAGTTACGTGATCTACCCACCTTATCTTGGGGTTATGCAGAGATGAAGAGACTTGCACAGGGTAGACGAGATTGGAGAGCTATATCTAAACGGTCCTCGCGCTCAAGACTGCTGTAGGTATCGTGTAAAAAATTTTAATTTGCATGCTCTTTTGCTGGAAAACTGTATCGGTGGTATATTCTTTGTTTCGTGGGGATAATCAGCTAAGTAGGTGATGGTTCTTGCATCGTATAACTGTCACCATAATTTGGAGTAGCCCTACTGGGAGCTTCTACTTTTTTCGCATAATCAGATTACTCTTCATTATCTCTAATTCTAAAACTTACGCCATAACTAGACCGAAGTTCCAAGAGTCAAAGAGCATTGAAGAAAAGCAGTAATTGAGGGAGGAATTATCCAGAGTTGGTATCCATATCCCATATTATTCAGTCTGTAGATTTGAGCAAGCAGTAAAGGAAATCAAGGAGAAATTTTGAAGAACGAATTAAAGTTCATCGGGGAGAAATAAAATGTTTTGGTTTTCCGACGGCATTGTAATTCTGTCAGAAATGACAAAGGACTTTGAAGAGCAGTTGAACTGAGTGGGTAGTTTCTTGAGAAGAGTTGGGGTTATGGATTGTAGTCGAATTAAATCAGGCTGTGACGAGGGAATCAGGAAATAAGACTCTGAAAGTACTGTAAGTTTTGCTATTGGGGGAGCAACATAACTGATGATGACAGAAATAGAGATGATGTAAAATGGAGAAATATGTTTTCAGAAATAGAGAAAATTGTTAATATCGAATACAAATGTAAGCGAAACGTG
Source organism: Schistocerca nitens (assembly GCF_023898315.1). NCBI lineage: Eukaryota > Metazoa > Arthropoda > Insecta > Orthoptera > Acrididae > Schistocerca > Schistocerca nitens. Next base: position 18,293,946 of record NC_064621.1, on the reverse strand, counting down.
GACGATAAACGGATCAGCCAAGAAGCTTTTGAAATATGCTACAGAAGAATGTTGAAGATTAGATGAGCACATCAAGTAAGTAGTGAGAAGGTACTGAATCGAATTAGGACTAAAAAGGAAATTTATGGCTCACATTGACTACAATAAGGAATCGGTTCACTGGACGTAGCCTGAGAAATCAAGGGATCGACAATTTCGTAGTGGAGGGAAGGGTAAAAACTGTAGAAGGGGACCATGTCTTGGATATGGTAAGCAGGTTCAAATGGTTAGGGTTATGCAGAGATGAAGAGACTTGCACAGGGTAGACGAGATTGGAGAGCTATATCTAAACGGTCCTCGCGCTCAAGACTGCAAGAACGACTGAGCGCCTAGAACCGCTAGACCACCACGGCCGGCGACAGCAACAACATGTTTAGTTTTCTACCGAGACAGATGCATGTTACGGTCATGTAATTCTATTGAGTACAGATGCATCGCAGAACATACTACAAATAATTTTCATATACTGAGCAGCTAAGGGTCTTCTCTATCCCCCAATAATTATCTCTTTCTCTAGCCGCCACCACGCCACATTCCTGTTTCGATCCAAGAATGATCCATGTATTCAAGTTTATCGCGATTCCCCTTTCCTTGTTTACGCTATGCAGCAGCTGTAAACATGCCTCTTCCACGGGTGTCCGATCTTTCTTTAGGATATACATTCCAGTTTGAAATACAGATTTCATTGCAATTCACTTTCGGTTTTAGTCAGCTTTCTGAGATTTTCGTTACTAGGTCCAAAAACCTGGTGTCCCTTATGAGCGATAAAGCATTGCTACGCGGTGAGACAGCCGGATTCGTTCGTTGCCCTCTGGCGCGCCATCGCCTCCGCGTCCGCGGTTCTGGCGCTGCAGTCTGGAACCGCGAGACCGCTACGGTCGCAGGTTCGAATCCTGCCTCGGGCATGGATGTGTGTGATGTCCTTAGGTTAGTTAGGTTTAACTAGTTCTAAGTTCTAGGGGACTAATGACCTCAGCAGTTGAGTCCCATAGTGCTCAGAGCCATTTTTTTCCGCGTCCGCCCCCTCCGTGCCGCCGCCCCCACCAGCCACCTACTTGTTCAGCAGCAGCGATTGATCACAGCGGCGACGAGTTCGAACCCAAGCGGGGGCCGCTTTGCGTCACTCGGCTGCAGCTGTGCAACTTCTCCAGCGCGTCACGTGGGGCCGGCGTCAGCAGTCGGCAGCCCAGCCTTACCCTTCTCGTTCTTGATGTTGTAACGGAGGGTTTCCCCGCAGGCTAAGCACCTTGCATTCTCTCCTTCACCCCGCCATTTTAGTAGTTTTAAAAACGTTATGAACTGATTGTAAAATTGTATACCAACTGGTATATTCGTCTTCCTTACGAGCATTCACAGTTACTTTCAAAGCATCCTTTACTAAATAACTCGTTGAAATGGAACGAGTTTCTGCCGTTCTATCGATTGGCGTAACTGACTGACTGAAACGCGTTTTACGCATTTTATCACAGGAGCTGTATTTTTTTTTTTTACATATATGATTTTTACTTTTTCGTTTCTAGTGTTGAGCATGGGTTCGTTTCGAGCGGTACCTATATAGAACAAGATTCTAAAAGCAGATATGTAACTAAATATACTTTTGTGACTTTTGGGGACTCTGTTTGCTTACATTTACGGGATCTGTAAATCTGTTTATGAAGTTCCACATGATTTTTTATATCGGAGGTATAATCTGTTAACGCATTTTATTAAATTGGATAATAGTTGTTCTTTTCTTGTAAAATTCATGGCTGTATTTTGTTCTGAATTATCAATGTACAGAAAAAAATTTTGTCATACCTCCCAATAAAAAATTAACTTTCGACAAAAATACTAAAATGTGATCACAGACTATATATCTATCGTTAAAATACACCGACAATATGACAGCTGCCCTATTACATCATAAGTATGAGAAAGAGAAATAATATCATAGTTCATAAATAAAGCTAAAAATTTCATAAATGTTAGTAAATAACGGCCATTATATATATATATATATATATATATATATATATATATATATATATATATATATATTCTAGCACAAATTTTAAAATAACATACAAAATAATAAATACTGCTCTGGTGCAATACATATATAGAAAATTTCATTTAACTGATGTTTCAGAACAATATATAACAAATATTTAAAAGGTAACTGCGTTTTCTCATTCAATTACACTATTGAGCACTCTTCATTTCCAGTATTGGCTTTCCATTTCAAACCTTTTATCATCTCCCAGACCAATTAAAGATATCCAAAGGCTGGTCTTGATGTTTTTGTACTATCCATATTTCATTGCGTACGAACTGCTTCAAGAACTCTTTACTTAGCTGCTTATTCAAGGATCTATGGGAAAGTCTTTAGATTCCTTAAAAATTTTCTCTGGACACGGGGTATGTCACATCCCTCCGTCATTGTTTAAAATTGCCGTCTTACCAGCTTTCTACCACTTGTCACTTTTATCTTCTTTTTTTCCCGATCAGTTACCTGTTTCGGTAATTCGCAGAAGAATCTTTTTTTTAATTTTGCGAGCGATACAGTTAATTACCAGTGAAACCCTACACTCAGATTCTATAAAGAATCGAATTCTCGTGTACAGCATAGTTGTAATTAAACTGACACTGTTCTCCGTGCTCCAGTGTGGGTTGCAAATATCGCAGGATGCTGAAACATCGCAGGTTTGTTCATTAATCGGTGCGGTTGAAGTAAGCTGAAAAAAGTTCCTATTTCTGCCACCGGGTGTAAATACGGCGCTATGATCAGTCAGAATGTGAAACTTTTCCTGTTTTGACATCAGTATGCTGTTTGCCGCTTGGCAACACGTGTGGATTTTTGGTGCGAAGTTACTGTTGGTGTAAGTGATTGGTTGAAGTTTTCCGCAGGAAGCGCAATGGCTATTGAGAAGCAAGATTGTGCACTGCTGGTAAACCTGTGTTATCAAACCCGCAGCAGTAGCAACGCCGCGTTGCGGGAATAACGCCGACAGAAACAGCTGCGATGAGACCCCATGTCAACAGATGGGTCACAGAATATGTTGGAGGAACAGGTGGTGCAGCAGGGAGAGGGAGGCGCGGCAGTTGTTGGCGGAGTTACTGTGGCTGCAGCCGACCGTGGTGGACACGTCTCGAGGTCTGCAGCCAGTGATCGAGCTGTGTCGCGGGAATCCTCTCTTCCCTGGTCAAGAGCTCAAAAGATTTTGCGGCGCATATTACACTGGTACCCATTACAAGGTTCAGAATGCGCACCAAGTGAAGCCCCGAGGTGGACCACGAAGCCGCCGTGACTTCGCCCTTCGTGTTTTGGCAAGCATGTGGACCATGTATGTAAGGAGGATAGTCTTCGGACGGACGAGACACATTTTACTCTGCACAGTGCCACGAATGTAGAGAACCGTTGCATACGGGATTCTACTCTGCCACATGTTGTGCAGGAACAACCGCTGCACGTAGCTTATGTGACTGTGTGGTGTGGTTTCACCAGCTCCTCCACTCTCGGTTCGTTTTTCTTTTCGTGAGATGACACCTCGCAGGCCAGTCAGGTGTACAATGGCATCTGCACTTTATAAGGACCTCCTTGTGTGATAAGTGATTCCAGTTTTGCAAGAACGCTTCTGTGCCCAGACCACTCTTTTCATGCAAGATGAGGTGACACCACATGTCGCTTGTCAGATGAAAGTTTTTCTCCGAGAAAGCTTCGGTAACGAGCAAATCATCTCTAGGCAATTTAGAGAAGTCTGACCATCCATATCCCCCGTTCTAAGTCCATGTGACATCTAGTTGTGGGGACTTGTGAAAAATAATTACTATTAGGGATGTATCAGGACACTTCCTGTTGATACTGAATGTGCTAAGGTCTGATCAGGGTAGCTCCAGAAAATAGTCGGTAGTTGCCAACCGCAAGGTGGAACGAGTATAATATCTTTGAGTAGGAGGTTCTTTGATGGTTAAGAGAGACGGGCACGTGCAGTAGAAAACCGAGGAGTGGCAGGTGGGTGCCCGGAGGAGGCAGGCGTGTGGTGACAGCTGCAAGGTAGGCCGCGCTCGCTGCCCCAGGCCGAACCTTAGCACGTAACTGAGAGAGGATATATAGTGATTTCAAAATGGTTTTGTTAGATAATATTCAGAGTTAGGATTTGCATGTCCAAGGTTGGACGCAGTAAGCGTTTGGTAAAATGTTTGTAAGAGTGTTTCGTGCTACGGTAGGTTTTGTGTATGACTTAAAATTTTAACAATATATATATTGAGATCAACAATGTGTTTAAAGCTAACAGCCGGGATCATAATCCAAATCCTTTTGCTTAAATTGAATATGAAAATGAGTAGTAAAGTTACCCACCAATGAAAGAACCAAGTAAACATCAGGGCGAAAAGTTAATTTTCCATTACGATCTTAATGCCATTGCACAAACGGCATTATTCTCTTAAATTTTATTACTGAGTCAAATACATGTTGCATTTCTGGCAAAATGGAGGAGTGCAGGAAACAAGTTCACAGACGCAGTGAGCCGCAGGTTTGCTGAATAATTAATTTAGAACACTCTTATCAATGATACTTTCACTGTATAAAAGGATACAAATTTGGTTAGATACTTCCAATACCATACGACGACATATCGCTCTGTTTACACTTGATATGTTACGAGCAACTGTCGACCATGCCATGTTACGCCATGTTGCTGAATCGGGAGTCCATAATGAACCCATTTCGTAATTTCTGACCCTATCCTAATAAGTGTGACATGTGTTTGGTCGTTCCTCCCCATTTCCTGCAACCACACCACATTCTGACTGCTTACAGCGCCATATTTACACCTAGTGGCACAAAGTGGAATTAATACTTTTCCAGCGTATTCCGCGGATGCAACAGTTAAAGAACATACTTGTGATGTTTCAGAGTCCTCCGATGTATACAGCTCGCACTGCAGCACACCGTTAGTTTAATTAAACCATCTGGTATAAAAGAGGTTCAGACATCTATTTTCTTACTTTAATAATTAGTGAATATACTATGTATATGACGTTAAGCATGCGAAACCTTTACAGTTGACACAAAACCCTGATTATAATGGTTTTATTAGTTCCGGTTTAGTCGCCCATAGACTAACAAAAAGGGACATAAGCGCCGAACCTTTGAGAAAGCAATATTAAGATTGACATGTCCGAAAATAATGTTTAAATTTCGTAGAAAGTCGATAACTGGTTTCACTTTCAAACACTACAATATGTGACGTTTCCTTAAATACCAGAATGAGGAATCAAAATTTTCTTTGCTTACAGTTTGAATTTTGTATTTAGGACATGGGAGGGCTGAAATGTTATAATAAGCAGTTGCGTTGCGTAAATTCAAAGTACTTAATCTGATTTTAGTTAGACAAAAACGCTAAAATTTATGATGACTCCTCAACTCATTATTTTCATTGAAAGTTAAAATTAACTGTACCTGCCCGGGCGTAAAATACTAATATAAACCGCCGCGCTGCATGAATATTGACTTGAAAAAGATCCGATTACTATCCGCCGCATAAAAAGTAAATTTACTTTTACAAGAAGCATTGTACTTTAAGATTATTCGACCCATGGCTGTTGGCATTTACTCAAATGTTGTAGTGAACGTAATGCTACGAAATTCTGGTTATCTACAAAAAGATTATTGTTAACATTTATTACGAGGATATAGTGTCAAACTCCTTGAAATAAAACACGTCATTATCTGAATTAATTATTGTTCAACCAATGAAATTACAGTAGTGAATGAAAGCAAATGCTTACATGCTTGGCTCAAGATACCGAAGGGAAGGGAACAATAGTCGGTATTCGCTATTTATGGTCCCCCAAAGATGTTATGGAGTTCACTGGTACCAGATCAATCACATTCTGCCTTTGATTTTCACAGCATTACAGTTCATTTTAGGGAAAACGATAAAACTAACAATTATCACTGTCCAATGCAATATTCATAAACCATGACGTTGTAGAAAAATTTGCAAGTCCATTTTGAGGGCTTACAAAGAGTAAAGTGTGGGTAACTTGTACTTCATTTTTAGAAAAGCTAATTGTTTACGCATCTCAATATACTTTGTGCGAGGCGTCAGCGAGGTAAAGTTTCGGAAAGGTTTGAAACTGTACATAAAATTGGCTGGAAATAGATAAATGCTCTCATTCGGAAACGGTGTATGAAAATAGTTTGCGTAATTTGCTCGCCGTGAATTACGCTACCTCCGCTTCTAACTTTAATACTTGACTCACTGTATTAAAGCTTTAATGTACGATTACACCTCTTAACGAGTAGATTATGATGGCGTTTTAAATATTTGAACTCGGTCATTGATTTTGTGAACTACTGAAAGGACTAAATGGCCATTTTATCTATGTGGTATTGAAGATTAAAATCAAAATCTTTTGATTATAGTAAAAATCACTGGTATCTGCCTATAACTCTAACGGGCAGCTGCACGTAGATGTCAAAACAAACAGCCATACTGGACGGTCAGCTAGGGACTTGCATATTGACAACATATGGCGGATGTTTCCAAGGAAAGGATGCGACATTCGCAAAGCGGCTGTGCTGACCAAAACTGGAGTGAGTACGATGTTTCCAAAGTCGCGAGCCTCTTTCATCATCTCGCTTGAAAGATTCTGCGCACTTTGCGGCTAAAGAGATTTCATTGACGAAGCAGCTCTGTAGTATACATGCGAATTAGTTAGTTTTATGTTCTTCCAACTTCGTGTTAACGAGCCACGCGAAAGCAGCGACAGCTCGATAAATATTAATTTGCGTCAAAAGTTACACATAACATTCTGATTTCTTCCACCATTATGTCTACTTCGTTTGGTTTTTTTTTTTTTTTTTTTTTTTGAAGTATTGAAAAGCCGTCTCTTATAGTGCACGGAGAACCCAGACTCCGTCAAAATTTGTGACGTTGTCCAGGGATATTTTCAAAGATTTTTGATATACGGGTCGCTGTGATCTCCGGTGTCTCGTTACAGAATAATTGCATTTCGTTTGATTTCTTCCCTCATTTACCATTGTATCTGAACTGCACTGAAACAACACTGCAGATACCGACGGAATGCGCAATGTGTTTTGTTTAGAAACAAACTAGTTGCATTCAGCCACAGTACTTGCTGTTGATACGGGTAACGGCCGCTTTATTTTTCCCTGTTCCGCTTGCATTCAGTTGTGCGCTATTCTCTTTCCGTTTTGTTTTGTCGGCAACGTTAGTTGTTCGTTCACAGTAATACACAGCAGTTTGTTTAGGTTCACTGAAGAAGAGCTGACGATATGCAGGTCGTATGCGGGAGCACTGAGTTCACTGCAAGATTGCTACCAAGTTATGCTTGCTTGTTCCGGCAGCAAAATACTTTGTATCTATACACGAGAAACTGGATCCTTCCATTATGTGCTGATTACAAATTACAAAAATTTTCACTGCTGTGAAGATTGTAACCTCCACACAGAGAAAATATATAATAACCTCCCAAGTAAAATATAATTATTTATGTCATTCACATTCAGCATAACCTCCCAACAGATAAATTCCGTAACCTCGCAATAAAAATCTGACTAACCTCCTAATAAAAAATGTGACTCATATATAACCTTTCAATAATTAACTGACTGTGAATCTAAACTGATAAATTTGGACGTCAGCAGTGCTGCGTCATGGCCCTGAAAGATCATACTGAATAAATTGAAAATTCTTACCTCAGTAAGGTCGCCGGATAACGCGTATATATCTGCTCCTATAAGAAATTTTTCTGGCACAGCCCAGTGCAATGCTGGCTGCTAGGTTTGTCATGTATAAAACGAAAGAACTGATTTTTCTTTACTGTGACCATGGATTGGCGAAATTAGTAAATTCTTTAAATGGAGGTGAATGATTGTCAAAAGTTAATTTTTATAAGAAAGATTATTATTAAGAGATTTTTAAAAACATTTACGTGGGACATGATGTAACAATAGTACATATGCGCGAGGCTGCTTTTACCTTATACTACAACGCTCAGCCACCGCCATCGCTCCCCACGACCGGCCCAGCCAACTCCATACTCCTAGCTACTACTTACTCCTACTGCCACACTGTTCCTACTGCATACAACACTGCTCTCTGGTCTGAGATTCTCTTATAGCTTACATATCGCAGGCAGCGCGTGAGCAATCCATCGAAATTACATCTCCTCGAGTGCGCTAGCAATAAATCCCTTAGTCATGGACCTCTTATAAGATATATTCACAGAATTAATAGTACTGGGGATAATAAACCTAGAAATCAGCACATGATGAAATTTCACATGTAAAAAAAGTTATTTTTTATGTTTTTGAACTTGCACTGTTGTTGTTGTTGTCTTCATTCCTGAGACTGGTTTGACTCAGCTCTCCATGCTACTCTATCCTGTGCAAGCTGCTTCATCTCCCAGTACGTACTGCAACCTACATCCTTCTTAATCTGCTTAGTGTATTCATCTCTTGGTCTCCCTCTACGATTTTTACCCTCCACGCTGCCCTCCAATACTAAATTTGTGATCCCTTGATGCCCCAGAACATGTCCTACCAACCGATCCCTTCTTCTAGTCAAGTTGTGCCACAAACTCCTCTTGTCCCCAATTCTGTTCAATACCTCCCCATTTGTTATGTGATCTAACCATCTAATCTTTAGCATTCTTCTGAAGCGCCACATTTCAAAAGCTTCTATTCTCTTCTTGTCTAAACTATTTATCGTCCACGTTTCACTTCCATTCCATTCACTTCCACTGCTATGGGTGTGAAACCAGAGTCCTTCCTGGTCACTCTAACAAAGTATTATCAATTTATTTGTAAAAGTTTAGACAGTGGAAATTAATATGTCCTTTGGTGCCTCTCCTGCTCAAAGTCAGCCTGTTTGACTTCCTTCCCCCCCCCCCCCGCCCTTAAGAAATCGACAGTATGGTAATGGAGGGGAGTTTGGAAGGGGGAGGATTTGTAAAGAGGATTGCGGTTCGAATACAACAAGAAAGCTGCATCGAATCAGTGTTAAGAGTGAAGACCACATCAACGACGACGACGGCAACAACAAAAAAAAAAAAAAAAAAGAAAATACTTGAAGAAAGTACTGTGTAGTGGCTCCTCCTGCTAGATAAGGTATAAATTTTTCCCGTTCCACGTTCTTGAAGGCAATCCAATGTGGGATTTACGGGTCACGATAACTGTATGGTTAAATAATGAAGGAGTTGGTATTGCCCCTCTCGAGCAAAGAAGAGTGGCAGTTTTGTGCGTATACGGGAATGAAATAATTCCATCTGCTGAAAACATGTTTGATCCTGAAGGAATTCTGTACCTCTTCGAGTGTCATCTCTGACTGTGACGCCTAACGCTCACAGGATGTGCCGTCACCTCGACGGCCGTCACTTTCATAATTTCTACCCTCTGATTACGGGGTCCGAACATAACCACCGCGATGTTCACTTCAAGTGCAGACGATATTTTTCGGAAAAGCTGTTGTTGTCGGTAGACTAGTGGATACCATCTGGAAAGGTGGGAACTGAGAAGCGCACGGAGTGGGCAAGTATCGACCTCTGAGTGGGGGAGTGAGAGGAAGGGTGGCAGATTCCCCCCCCCCCCCCCAATTCTCTCGCTGCGCCTGTTACACCCTCCGCCCTCCACCCCGCCCCCAGGCCCTTTATTGGCCGCCTAACTGTCGGGTCGCCACCGTAACTTCTCAGACTCCACGCGACGCGCCCTGCTGTTCCGCGTTATACCCCGCTCTCCAGTTTCACTCTCGCTACCGTCATACAAGGTGCCTCAGCGTGCGCATTTCTAGTTCTCCGCAGATTAGCAGCGCGGCCGAGGAGGAAATTACTCGTCGTGCTATTGGGTTTGCGTTTAGATAAGAGAATATCCGTTTTGAACGTAGTACTCCTTTGTCTGGCTTTCATTTCCAGCGAGTAGATCTGAATTCAGGAGGTGAGACAACGAAGGCAGGCCATATCAAATAAATGTCACCCAAACGTATCCAGAGCGATTAGATACGCCGCGGTGTCGTTTTCGCTAATTAAAACGAACTAGAATAGAAAGTAATTCTTATAGCTTTTAGCTCCTGAATGACACTGACGTTCTTTTCATAAATAGAAGTGTTATTGCTGCTCTTGTTGTTGTGGTCAATCCGAATACTGGTTTGATGTTGCTTTCCACGCTACTGCATCCTGTGCAAGCCTTTCCACCTCTCCATGGCTGCTGCAAACTACCTTCATTTGAAACTGGCTACAGCCCGCATCTCGTGGTCGTGCGGTAGCGTTCTCGCTTCCCACGCCCGGGTTACCGGGTTCGATTCCCGGCGGGGTCAGAGATTTTCTCTGCCTCGTGATGGCTGGGTGTTGTGTGCTGTCCTTAGGTTAGTTCGGTTTAAGTAGTTCTAAGTTCTAGGGGAGTTATGACCACAGCAGTTGAGTCCCATAGTGCTCAGAGCCATTTTTTGAAACTGGCTACTGTATTCATAAGTTGGTCTCTCTTTAGAATTTTTAATCCCACGCTTTCGTTTGTTACGAAACTTATCAACCAATGGTTTCTTTTAATCAAGGTGTGCCATAAATTTCGTTTTTTCCCAGTTTTATTCAGTACCTCCTCAGTAGTTACTCAATTTACCCATCCAATTAAGTATTCTTCTGTTGTACCACATTTCGAAAACTTCTATTCTCCTCTTGTCTGATCTGCCTAACCTCAGTGTTTTACTTCGGTACAACTCAGGGTACAGTTCGTGTGTTTATTATTATGACTGCCATATCAAATGCTGAAAGCGATGAACTTGAGCATTTATACACGCTATTAATGTTCCGGCAAACAATACTGCACGTTCAATTTCCAATATCCGTCACAGTTACTATAGTATTCATATTTCTGTGGCGACCAGTCGCCGCAAAGAGATGACTGCTATCGTGACTGTGGGAGATATGGAAAAAAAAATCAAAATGAAAAGATTTCATACCGATGTTGCTGGTTCAAGCCCTGTCACGTTGGAACTTCAAAAAACTGCACGCTGAGTTTCATCTGGAATAATCACTGAACACGCCACTGTTATACGCTATTTCGAGTCAGTTTTGTTTCTTTTTTGGCCTCAAGTTTTAATTATCATCGGAAGTAAAAAGTTCACACGTGTTAATGCTGGTGAGCGTGCTGGACATTTTTCGTTTACCGAATGGCCGATCTAACGATCTACGAATGTTTCATTAAGACAACCTGTAATTGCCTATGGCAATGGCCGCGGAAGCCTACGTTTATATATAAAATCCTAATTATCTGCGGGGAATGGGCGGGACATCCGTCATATTGATACCACACAGCTTGCTCCCGTGGGATTTGTTCCAATACCTGCGGGAGCGTGTGTGGTCATAAATGGCTTTAGAAGAAAACATAACAACACGAAGAGGCTGCTACTTCACTACAGTATTTTCTAAATATTTTCTTGAGATGTGGTTTTTGCAGCTGTAGTAAACTGTTGGAAATGAGTCATTGTTCGCTTCTGACTTTAAAATTCATATCGCAGTGTGGTATCTACCGATTTGGGTTAGCATGCCATTTTATAGAGGGTCCCTTGTAATGCATTACGTCTACATGTGTGACACAGCATTGTTTGATGGTAGGGTTCGACACGTGGGGGCCGAAGGCTTCCGGTTTTTGTGAAGACAGGTGTACGGCGAGAACACGGCTGGGAAAAGCGCGCAGAAAAGTTGGAGGGTTTCCTTTCACATTTGCCACTCTAGCCACCAGTTTCGCTGCTCCAAGTTAGCTAGTATTACGATGTGTAATTATGGAAAACTGTTTATCTGTTTAACAGCTTTCTCATCGTAGATTCGTCTATTTCACTTTAGAATGCAGTCTGTCTGCACACGCTTCTCCTGTGTCCCCCGGCTGCACGGGACAATCCTCTGGTCCTAGGGCGCACTGCCATTTCCTGTGATCTTTGCCGTGCGACGACCTGCGTCGATCCGGAATTTCGGATTCCTCGGCTCCGCAGGACAGTACTCGAGCGGGGCTGTTGTTTCACGTCCTGATGTCTAAAAAATACTTGGCACTATATTACATACGCTAGTGTGCAAAACTTAAGGATGAAAGTAACTTTCGTATCGTGTGTCACTGCCAAGTACCGTAGCTCGATGACACTTGAACCACACAGAGAAAGAGCTGCTGTAGTATAGCACAGAAGGGAAATGGTTCAAATGGCTCTGAGCACTATGGGACTTAACATCTATGGTCATCAGTCCCTAGAACTTAGAACTACTTAAACCTAACTAACCTAAGGACGTCACACAACACCCAGTCATCACGAGGCAGAGAAAATCCCTGACCCCGCCGGGAATCGAACCCGGGAACCCGGGCGTGGGAAGCGAGGACGGTACCGCACGACCACGAGCTGCGGACAAGGGAAATGTAATATGCAATGAGACAGACAGAAATGACTCCGTCATTCGAGGGGAGAGGCCTCAGGGCACTACAAATGGTGGGTGGTGGTCCTGAGTAGGGTGTTTGGCCAGCGCAGGCAGTAACGCGCCTGCCAGTTCGCCCGATTTCCGTCCGCCGATCACGTGAGGGAAGCGCTGGGGAGACTCGTAGCAGTACAACGGCCATCCAGAAATTCTCAAAGGCACTGCTAGAGGAATGGAACGCCTTACCACAAGAACTCATGACCAACTTTGTGGCCAGCACCGGAGCACGTTGCAGAGGATGAACAGGGTTCGCGCACCTTCTCAAGAACCGTGTACCGCCTTTTGTAATTTCCGGGGACCATCGTAAATCGCGGTTTCTTCAGTGTAATTTTCGTCTTTGAATAGAAGTATCATCTCTGTTCGTCTCATTGAGTATTTCCTTGTTACCCTCTGTACTACAATGAAGCAGTTCTTTCTGTGTATGATCCGAGTTTCATCGAGTTGTTTTACTTGGTAGTAACACATCATGACAAGTCATATTCCTCCATCAGGTTCACACGGCGGTGTATAATAGTCGACGTAGCATCGTCAGTGTGAGCTCTCGCATAATAGTCGACGCAGCAAATACTACAGTACGAAGTAACTTCCACTCGTCGTATGACACACACTGATAAGCCACAACATTTTGACTACTGCCCACGGTGACGCTTGATGCCAGCTGGTGTCGTAGCGCGAACGTGGCGCAGTAACAAAAGTTGGGTTGTAGGTTCACGACTCTTTACACAACTTGCGGTTCGGAGGCTTGTCTGCTCTGTAAAGTAGGATAGGTAGTGATCTTTGGCATCTCTGCCCAAAACGTGCAATGCTGGTGCACGCACAAGTGTTTCGGAGCACACGGTTCGTCGTACATTGTTGAACATGATGCTCAGCAGCAGAGCACCCCTACGTGTTCACATGTCGACCCAACGGCAGCGTCAATTACGATTGCAATGGGCACGGGACTAGGCGTTCGACAGCCGATCTATGCAAACGTGGCTGTTCTTCGGGTGAATAGCATTTTTGCTACACTAGGTTGACGGTCGTTTCGACAAACGTCGTCATTGAGGTGAACGGCGGCCTCGAAACGTGCAGCGCTCCAAGGACATAGGCTTGTGCGAACAGTGCTATATTATGAGATACATTGTTCTGCGTTTGCATGGAACCTTTGGTAGTAATTGGTGACCTGCTGTCAGCTACTTTCATGCCTGATGTCTTTTCCGACAATTATACGAGCTTTCAGCAGTGTAGTTGTCCATGTTTCGGGACCAGCACAGTGTTACGGTGTTTTGAGGAGCTTTATCGTGAGCTCACGTCAATGTCTCTGCGACCAACTTAGCATGATGTAAATTCTGTGAAACCTATCTGAGTCGCGATCAGGTGCCATCATCGTGTACGCAAATCAGTGGCCCATTATTTACGCTAATTACATGATCTGTCCGTAGACATCTAATGCCACATACCTACCAACAAATTGTCGGCTCCCTGATACGCTGTTTTCTAAGAAGCAGATATGCCATTGCAATTATACAGTTTTTATTCAATGTTGATTGAGACTTCAGTACTGAAGTAGATAGTTTGAGTAATAATTTGACTTGATACAATTAAAAAAAAAAAAAAGAAAATATTGCAAGGGGAGCGTGTTGGCTTATATCCTGACATGCATTCCATTCCTCTTCAGACAATTCGGCAGTAATATTGCCTAGAATCGGGGAGGGTAACTGATGGTGCAGGATATGCTTCAGATATAGTGTACCGCCCACCCATCACCAGCCACGTCCGCACACAGAGGGCATTCCAAGACATTGTATTCTGTAACGCCTTTTATTCCGGATGCCGTAGTCTCAGAAGAGACGAAGTCTGAACTGCGCCGCCGTGTCTCAGCTTGTGGGGAGGTCTACAAATACCCTGCAACTGCAAGTGTAGCATCGTTAGTCATCGTAAATACGTATCATAACCGGATACTTTTGTTGCGAGACATTACTCTGTCTTACGCATGGTTCCCCTACTTAAGAGACTTGGAGCGTGTATTTAATTATGAGGACTAACAGGTAGAATTTCCTTTCACTCATTTTTTTCTTTCTTTTTCCTAGCGTCAATGCCGTGTAGTATAGGGCCCGCTTTTCCAGGATTTTATTTCTTAGACTGGTGCTCAGATGCACTTCCAAACATCACAGTCGTCAATGTCATCGATGGGAGGGAAGTGGCGTGCGACATCTGTTTGTAAATTCTGGAAACTTCGTTGTGTTTGGTACGGTATTTAAGTGTTTGTCTACCGTATTCTGTAGGCGGAAACGGGAGATAAGCCCAGCATTCGCCCAGAAGACTACGGGAGACTGCCTAAAAACCACTCTCTGCCTGGAAGATGTTCCAGCCCACGGTCGTTAAGCCGTCGTGCACACTTATTCCTGGTTCCGGCTCACCTCCCTGTCTCGCAAGCTAGCGCACCGGTCGTTACGCTGTACGAGCAGGTAGGTACAACTTAACTTCCATAATTTTTTAAAGATATTGCGCATGCAGGACGCGCGCATCTAGCGCGAAAGATACGGAAAACAAAGTACACTTGCCACACATACTTAATTGCTAGGGTTCCTCCGTCCGTCTGTCTGTCTGTGCGGCTGTTAAGGTCCCTTTTTCACAGGAACGATTACAGGTTGTTGTTGTTGTGGTCTTCAGTCCTGAGACTGGTTACATGCAGCTCTCCATGCTACTCTATCCTGTGCAAGCTTCTTCATCTCCCAGTACCTACTGCAACCTACATCCTTCTGAATCTGCTTAGTGTATTGATCTCTTGGTCTCCCTCTACGATTTTTACCCTCCACGCTGCCCTCCAATGCTAAATTTGTGATCCCTTGATGCCTCAAAACATGTCCTACCAACCGATCCCTTCTTCTAGTCAAGTTGTGCCACAAACTTCTCTTCTCCCCAATCCTATTCAATACCTCCTCATTAGTTACGTGATCTACCCACCTTATCTTCAGCATTCTTCTGTAGCACCACATTTCGAAAGCTTCTATTCTCTTCTTGTCCAAACTGGTTATCGTCCATGTTTCACTTCCATACATGGCAACACTCCATACAAATACTTTCAGAAACGACTTCCTGACACTTAAATCTATACTCGATGTTAACAAATTTCTCTTCTTCAGAAACGATTTCCTTGCCATTGCCAGTCTACATTTTATATCCTCTCTACTTCGACCATCATCAGTTATTTTACTCCCTAAATAGCAAAACTCCTTTACTACTTTAAGTGTCTCATTTCCTAATCTAATCCCCTCAGCATCACCCGATTTAATTTGACTACATTCCATTATCCTCGTTTTGCTTTTGTTGATGTTCATCTTATATCCTCCTTTCAAGACACTGCCCATTCCGTTCAACTGCTCTTCCAAGTCCTTTGCTGTCTCTGACAGAATTACAATGTCATCGGCGAACCTCAAAGTTTTTACTTCTTCTCCATGAATTTTAATACCTACTCCGAATTTTTCTTTTGTTTCCTTTACTGCTTGCTCAATATACAGATTGAATAACATCGGGGAGAGGCTACAACCCTGTCTCACTCCTTTCCCAACCACTGCTTCCCTTTCATGCCCCTCGACTCTTATAACTGCCATCTGGTTTCTGTACAAATTGTCAATGGCCTTTCGCTCCCTGTATTTTACCCCTGCCACCTTCAGAATTTGAAAGAGAGTATTCCAGTTAACGTTGTCAAAAGCTTTCTCCAAGTCTACAAATGCTAGAAACGTAGGTTTGCCTTTTCTTAATCTTTCTTCTAAGATAAGTCGTAAGGTTAGTGTGGCCTCTCGTGTTCCAACATTTCTACGGAATCCAAACTGATCTTCCCCGAGGTCCGCTTCTACCAGTTTTTCCATTCGTCTGTAAAGAATTCGCGTTAGTATTTTGCAGCTGTGACTTATTAAACTGATAGTTCGGTAATTTTCACATCTGTCAACACCTGCTTTCTTTGGTATTGGAATTATTATATTCTTCTTGAAGTCTGTGGGTATTTCGCCTGTCTCATACATCTTGCTCACCAGATGGTAGAGTTTTGTCATGACTGGCTCTCCCAAGGCCATCAGTAGTTCTAATGGAATGTTGTCTACTCCCGGGGCCTTGTTTCGACTCAGGTCTTTCAGTGCTCTGTCAAACTCTTCACGCAGTATCTTATCTCCCATTTCATCTTCATCTACATCCTCTTCCATTTCCATAATGTTGTCCTCAAGTACATCGCCCTTGTATAATCCCTCTATATACTCCTTCCACCTTTCGGCCTTCCCTTCTTTGCTTAGAACTGGGTTGCCATCTGAGCTCATATTCATACAAGTGGATCTCTTCTCTCCAAAGGTCTCTTTAATTTTCCTGTAGGCAGTATCTATCTTACCCCTAGTGAGACAAGCCTCTACATCCTTACATTTGTCCTCTAGCCATCCCTGCTTAGCCATTTTGCACTTTCTGTCGATCTCATTTTTGAGACGTTTGTATTCCCTTTTGCCTGCTTCATTTACTGCATTTTTATATTTTCTCCTTTCATCAATTAAATTCAATATTTCTTCTGTTACCCAAGGATTTCTATTAGCCCTCGTCTTTTTACCTACTTGATCCTCTGCTGCCTTCACTACTTCATCCCTCAGAGCTACCCATTCTTCTTCTACTGTATTTCTTTCCCCCATTCCTGTCAATTGTTCCCTTATGCTCTCCCAGAAACTCTCTACAACCTCTGGTTCTTTCAGTTTATCCAGGTCCCATCTCCTTAAATTCCCACCTTTTTGCAGTTTCTTCAGTTTCAATCTGCAGTTCATAACCAATAGATTGTGGTCAGAATCCACATCTGCCCCTGGAAATGTCTTACAATTTAAAACCTGGTTCCTAAATCTCTGTCTTACCATTATATAATCTATCTGATACCTATTAGTATCTCCAGGATTCTTCCAGGTATACAACCTTCTTTTATGATTCTTGAACCAAGTGTTAGCTATGATTAAGTTATGCTCTGTGCAAAATTCTACAAGGCGGCTTCCTCTTTCATTTCTTCCCCCCAATCCATATTCACCTACTATGTTTCCTTCTCTCCCTTTTCCGACTGACGAATTCCAGTCACCCATAACTATTAAATTTTCGTCTCCCTTCACTACCTGGATAATTTCTTTTATCTCGTCATACATTTCATCAATTTCATCATCATCTGCAGAGCTAGTTGGCATATAAACTTGTACTACTGTAGTAGGCATGGGCTTCGTGTCTATCTTAGCCACAATAATGCGTTCACTATGCTGTTTGTAGTAGCTAACCCGCAGTCCTATTTTTTTTATTCATTATTAAACCTACTCCTGCATTACCCCTATTTGATTTCGTATTTATAACCCTGTAATCACCTGACCAAAAGTCTTGTTCCTCCTGACACCGAACTTCACTATTTCCCACTATATCTAACTTTAACGTATCCATTTCCCTTTTTAAATTTTCTAACCTACCTGCCCGATTAAGGGATCTGACATTCCATGCTCCGATCCGTAGAATGCCAGTTTTCTTTCTCCAGATAACGACGTCCTCTTGAGTAGTCCCCGCCCGGAGATCCGAATGGGGGACTATTTTACCTCCGGAATATTTTACCCAAGAGGACGCCATCATCATTTAATCATACAGTAAAGCTGCATGTCCTCGGGAAAAATTACGGCTGTAGTTTCCCCTGGCTCTCAGCCGTTCGCAGTACCAGCACAGCAATGCCGTTTTGGTTAATGTTACAAGGCCAGATCAGTCAATCATCCAGACTGTTGCCCCTGCAACTACTGAAAAGGCTGCTGCCCCTCTTCAGGAACCACATGTTTGTCTGGCCTCTCAACAGATACCCCTCCGTTGTGGTTGCACCTACGGTACGGCCATCTGTATCGCTGAGGCACGCAAGCCTCCCCACCAACGGCAAGGTCCATGGTTCATGGGGTGAGGCGATTACAGGTATCAAGTTGAAATTTACGTCATTTACTGAGGTCTACGGGCTCTTGGCTGTGTAAATAATCTACGCTTATAACAAGGGAACCTCCCCATCGCACCCCCCCTCAGATTTAGTTATAAGTTGGCACAGTGGATAGGCCTTGAAAAACTGAACACAGATCAATCGAGAAAACAGGAAGAAGTTGTGCGGAACTATGAAAAAAAAAGCAAAATATACAAACTGAGTAGTCCATGCGCAGGATAGGCAACATCAAGGAATATGTGAGGTCAGGAGCGCCGTGGTCCCGTGGTTGGCGTGAGCACCTGCGGAACCAGAGATCCTTGGTTCAAGTCTACCCTCGAGTGACAGTCTGCTTTCGGCTGCGGTGGGACGAGGACGTCCGCTGCGCCCCGCCGTGAGCGACCGTGAGCGCTTGCTGGTGTTTACCTTCTCGCGGCGCCAGTTGTATTTGTTCCAAGTTCAGTGCGACTATGGCACACACATGGCGCCACGATACGATCAAAATTACTTTCCAACCAGATTACGCGCTTCCTCGAGCCTATGAAATAGAACAGTTCATACACGACGATCTACGTTTAGATCCGGCGACTGTCGTCGGAATACATTTTTCTATAACGGCGAGCGTGGTTTATGTTAAAATGACCAGTGCAGAGGTCTGCGCGACAGTGGTTTCTAAATACTCGAACTCTCTCAGATTCAAACATTCTGACGGGCATATCGGTGCAGTGACGGTGGATCATGCAGGCATGGGTCTAAGGACTGTAAGGGTTTTTGAGCTCCCCTTCGAGATCCCAGAGGAAGTTGTCAAGGACGCCTTCTGACCATATGGCAATGTTATCAGCCACGTTGCAGAAAAGTGGCAAACTTTCTTGACGTATAAGGTCTACAATGGTGTGCGCCAAATTAAACTTGAGCTCAAGAAACATGTGCCGTCCTATTTGAACATCGGTGGCTGTCGTGCAGTCATCATGTACGACGGTCAACCGCGTACCTGTTCCGGATGTGGGCAGGAAGGCCATGTTCGATCGAGCTGCTTACAACGTAGAATTACGCAGATACCAGTGGGAGACTCCGTTTCCCCGACGGGGACGACAATCCTGCCCCTCACGTACGCTCAGACGACGATGCGCACCATAGTTGAGGACGAAACGGGCGATCAGACACATCCATCGACGTCAGAAGTACCAAGGGAGGAAGAGGAAGGACCCTCGGTGCCAACCCATATGTCGCCCCCTCCACAGCAACAACAGCAGCCACAGTCCCACGGAATCGAGACGCAACATAACACTCAGGACGAGATGGACGTGGACGCGAACATTGTCCCGACCGCGGCTTTCTTAGCGGAAGGTGATACGACTCTGGATTGCCTCCTACATTCGGATACGGATGTCCACGTTCGAAAGCAACGTTCGCCTCGACGACGCAAGCGACGTCGGCGGACCCCTTCTGACGATTGCCTCCTACACACGGACGGTCAAGAAGGTGACATCTCATCAGACGGCATGGATGCTGCGCCTGCTGAGGATCTAAGTGGTGTAGACGGTTCACTTGCCCATACTACGAGTGCCCAGTTACTTCTTGCACCACAAACGCGGCAGGTCGCGTCGATGGATGGCGCCCCGTCTACCTCTACCAAAGACGACGTACGTGAGAGAGATTTAGGTGCCGATCAGCTACACAGCATCGTGTTGCACCCACAGTGGTCGGACGATGTTGAGGAACTTCCTGAGGAGGGCACGGGTGACAGGGGAGGGGGCGGCATTGGGGATGCCACTCCTAGCGTGAAAGACTCATAATTTGTAACGGGTTTGGTGGGTCCGGCATCTCTTGCGGTTAGCTTTGATTGCCATGGCGTCTACCCTAGGTGAAGAGGTTAGGCAGCACACCTTTCGCCTTGCCACAATCAATATCAACGCGATAAGGGCACCACACAAACTGACAATGCTACAACGCGTGCTTGATGCGGCGGACATCGACGTGGCCCTCTTACAGGAAGTATGTGCCGCTAGTTTCCCTAACTTTTAAGGATATACCGCCCACATCTCCCACGCTTCTACCGATTGTGGTGTGGCTGTTTTGCTGCGGGACGGTTTGGCGGCTACGGACGTACTGTACTTACCGAGTTCAATAGCCGTGGCAGTAACTGTCAACGGTGTACGACTCATCAATGTATATGCCCCGTCAGGATCAGGGAGACGGAGAGATCGGGCCCGCTTTTTTTCAGAAGATATTACGCGTCTATTTATGGGCCGCATAGACGATATGGTGATCGGAGGAGATTTTAACTGTACATTATCTCCGTCTGATCAGCAGCCACATCACGTCCCGTGTGCGGAATTGGAAATGCTAGTGCGTGACCTCCACCTGATTGACACGTGGCGCCACATCCATGGCCCAGCTCCTGGTTACACCCATTATACAAGCCATTCATCAAGTCGGTTAGACAGGATTTACGTCACAAGCACCCTTTCGACGGCGACGAGAGGAGCAGAGCTCTGGCCGACTGCATTCACCGACCACACATCCTATATTTGCACCATTGCCCTCCAACCTGCACGTGTGTGGCGCAGTAGGCCCCCCGGGAAACTGAACTTCGCCCATCTGGACGAGCCGGCATGTACAGGTGCAGTCGAAGAGTCGTGGAACGCGTCCTTACAGCGTCGTGGTCGTTACCGATCGACCCTCAGTTGGTGGATTGAATGTGCGAAGCCTGCTCTTAGGCTCACCTTCATGGCTTACGGCCGGGAAGCAGCGGCATGGAGGAGGAGCACGGAAAACTTTTATTACACCGTCCTACGGGAATGTCTTGCTATGGAGCCCTCACCTGACAGGCAGATCATAGTCAATCGCGCGAAAGCGCAGCTCGTCTCCTTAGCACGCCATCATTTACAGGGCGCTGTTATACGGTCGCGTGCTCCAGACATGATACAATCAGAAAGGCCATCTATGCACCACGTGCTCCTAGAACGCAGGAGGCGCCGTAGGGCACTGGTAAACGACATGATAACGGACGACGGTCGACACGTGGTAGAACAAGCAGATATAGCAGAAGCCTTCTATGGGCATTACGCTCAACTTTATTCAGCAGTGCTCCCTGATATGGCGACGGTAGACACCGTTTCAGCACATGTCCACGGTACAGTTCCACCAGACATGGTCCCGACTTTACTGGGAGACGTGACAGAAGAGGAAGTGCTCGACGCCATTGGTAAAGGTGCTCCCCATAAATCACCAGGAATCGATGGACTACCATTAGAGTTCTATCGAGCCTTTAAACAACTGTTGCTACCGTGTTTGATTGAAATTTGCCAGGAATTGATGTCCCAGGGTATAACACTGCCTGCACCATACTTGGAAGGTCTGATTGTCCCCATCCATAAGCCGAAGGGACGGAATCATGTCCGCGATTATCGTCCCTTAACGTTATTGAACAGCGACTTCAAGATCTTTTCGAGGCTGCTATCAGAACGTATTCGCGGCACACTATTGCACGTATTGTCCGGCGATCAGACGTCCTTGGGGGGACCCAACAACATCAGAACAGCGTTATGTCGTTACAGAGATCTCATCTCCCTTGCACGGGTGAGACGTTTGCCAGCAGCCCTCGCGTCTATCGACTTTAGCCAGGCTTTTGACCGTGTGGGCCACACTTTCCTCACGGCCGTTCTACGGCGCATGGAATACCCCGACCCCTTTATCACAGTGTTGACACGCCTACTACATGGTGCAACTTATCGAGTTAACGGAAGACTGACGGCACCCATGCCGATCCGCCGATCAGTACGACAGGGATGTCCATTATCAACATTGTTATTTGCATTGGCCTTAGAACCTTTGTTGTGTGGTCTCTGAGACAGGCTCACTGGGATACAGTTCGGCGGCTCCATCTATCGTTGCACCGCATATGCGGATGATGATCGTCATACGTGGAGCTGACGACATGGCCGCGGCTTTGGACTGGATTGCAACCTACGGTACAGCTTCTGGTAGCCAAATCAACGTTGACAAGTCCGTCGCCTTGAGCATCGGGATTGGGCTACCGCAGGAACACATTGCCCCCTTACGCTTCAGTGATACTGTACGCTGCTTAGATTTCATGAACGACATGCGACGCGCGACGACGCTCAATTATCGACGCCTTCTTAACCAAATTAGGGCCGGAATTGCAAATCAGCGCTTGCGATGCCTCAACATCGTTCAGCGGGCGTATTATGCCAACGTATACCTCGCGTCCCGCATACCGCATGTCGCCCAAACGCTACCCATTCCGAAGCCCTTGGCTCGTAGCATTATGGCAGCGCTGGGATACTACGTCACCGCTGGTATGTTACTGAAGATCAGATACGTAACCCTCCCCAAGGAAAAAGGTGGTCTCGGCCTAGTTAACGTCCATGATAGGGCCATTGCCCTCTATGTTAGCTCACATTTATGTCTGCTGCGCCGTTGTCCTACGAGCCTCACGAGTCTGCTTCTGACGGCGCTACGACCTGCTTCAGTAAGAGCGCCGGTGCCACTACAGGACATCCCAGCGCCCCTCTTTTATATAGGACGTTTCTATTTAGAACAAAGTTATTGCAGTGTTGCGCTCACGACACCACAAATGGCCACAACTCGACGCCTATATCATGACATACTGCAACGCCGCCCCCTAAATGTGGTCGAACTAAAATATCCTGACGTACGGTGGCGCGTGGTGTGGAAGACTGTACACGATGCCATGCTTGATTCCGATGTTGTTTCCGAATGGTACGTAGTCGTTAATGGGAAGCTGGTGACGCAAGAACGTCTCTACAATATCCACATGGCAGAATCTCCCAATTGTGTGGGTTGTAATACAGTAGATTCTGACGAGCACCGCCTCAGCTGTGGAGAGGCAAAACCGGTTTGGCACCTAGTGCGGCAGATGCTGGCTTATCTCTTGCGAATTAGGTCGGAGCATACATCTGCACGCACGTTATTGTTTCCGGATGAGACATTTTACCCCAAGACTCGAACCAACTCTGTCACCTCCTTTTATTTTATTTTTTTATGCAAAGTTCAGAGGCATATTTAATTTTTGTTCGTTGGCGGAACCTAAAGTGGTGGCGAACTGCCGTCCTAGTTAGTTTTAGGATGAAAGTGGCGGTGGCACTTGCTTTGTTTTTGTTTTTAAGCTACATAGGTTTTTGGGGGTAGTATGGGTGATAGGGGCCAACGCCTGAAGTGGAAGAGGTAATTTTCTTGAATTAAAAATAAAAAATAAGAAAAAAAGAAAAAACAAGTAAAAAATTGGAAGAAAAGAAAAAAGAAAATAAATAAAAATTAAAAAAAAACAAAAAAACAAAAAAGGGGTAGCGTAAAAAAGTGAAAAGTTTAATTTTTTGTTTTCACACAATTATTAAAGTTCAGGCACTCACACATAATCAACTTCGCTCTCCAAAGTTCCAGGACATGTTCAGGTTTGCTTGGACATATGCAGGATTTGACGGTCTACACACGGAGAAATTTGAAAACGTTAAAATCATATGTTTTGACAGAGCACAGTGAAAACTGTGCGACTGTGAAACTGTTGCATTCATTTGTTGCAGTTTATGTGACAAACTCTTATGTTTTCATCACTTTTTTGGGAGTGATTATCATATCCACAAGAAAACCTAAATCGGGAAAGGTAGAAGAATCTTTTTACACATTCGCCAAGTGTACAAGTTAGGTGGGTCGACAACATATTCCTGTCATGCCATCACCAGTGTCTTATAGAATATATCAGACGTGTTTTCCTGTGGAGGAATCGGTTGACCTATGACCTTGGGACAAATGTTTTCGGTTCCCATTGGAGAGGCACGTCCTTTCGTTTACTAATCGCACGGTTTTGCGGTGCGGTCGCAAAACACAGACACTAAACTTATTACAGTGAACAGAGACGTCAATGAATAAACGGACAGATCATAACTTTGCGAAAATAAAGAAATTAAAATTTTCACTTGAGGGAAGACTTGAACCAAAGACCCCTCGTTTCGCAGGTGCTCACGCTAACCACGGGACCACGGCGCTCCTGAACTGACAATATCCGTGATGTTGCATATCCTGCACATGGACTACTCAGTTTGTATATTTTGCTTTTTTTTCATAGTTACACACAACTTCTTCCTGTTTTCTCGATTGATCTGTGTTCAGTTTTTCAAGGCCTATCCACTGTACCAACTTATAACTAAATCTGAGGGGGGGGGTGCGATGGGGAGGTTCTCTTGTATGTCAGTGCAGTGAAAAGGTACGGCCATATATGAGGACTATTAGTAAAGTAAGGTCCGACTGGGCCCGAAATGGAAACCACAGCGATAATCTGATAAAACTTTTCACATATGTGTTGGGCAGTCTCCCTAGTATGCCCATCCGTCACGTCACGCCGCTCTTCTCATTTTAGAGCGCACAGATGCCTAGGAAGTAGTTTACCCCCGACAAGAATAGGTGGCTACCGTGAGATTTCGCTTAATTTCATGCAACCCACGTAACGTGACTGTCGTGCATTTCCTTCTTCATGACAATTCTCAGCAGTACACTGCAGTGGCAACGAAGACGCTCCTGTAGCGTTTTGGGTCGGAAGTCTTTGATCGTCCACCATAGCGCTCGGAGGTGACTCCCTCTGATTTTCATTTCGGTTCACATGAACCGCTGGCTATGAAAACATTATAGCACAGACAAAGAGCTGCAGACCAGCACAGATACTTGGTGGAAAGCACAGGCGGCTGGCTTCTATGACGAGAGTATAGGAAAGTTGATAGAATGCGGCCGCGAGCACAGAAGTAGCTGGAAAGTGTAGCTAACTGTTGCAAATAAAACGTTTTTAATTTTCACACTGGTTTCCTTTTCGCGACTGATAGTACCTTATTTACCGAGTATCCCTCTCATGTTACATATTTTGATACTGCCAAAATCACTCATAAAACGAACATATCTGTTCGGCCTGGTTATCAATCACTCAGATCATAAAAACGAGTATGGAAACACACTTAAAACCGTTTTTCAAAGAATGGGCATAGGATAACGGGAGCGGTCACAGAAAACAAATATTATGCGACTATAGTCTGATTTAAAGTAGATCAAAATGGCTCTGAGCACTATGGGACTCAACTGCTGAGGTCATTAGTCCCCTAGAACTTAGAACTAGTTAAACCTAACTAACCTAAGGACATCACAAACATCCACGCCCGAGGCAGGATTCGAACCTGCGACCGTAGCGGTCTTGCGGTTCGAGACTGCAGCGCCTTTAACCGCACGGCCACTTCGGCCGGCTTTAAAGTAGTTGTCACTTGACGTTTGCGCTGCGAAGTTGCGGCGTTGTCACGTCAAGCACTGGCTGGAGACAGCCGTCTCAGCCCACCGCCACCCCCGGCGATAGAAAATCGTTTGAAAGCCTATATCTTCTACAAAAAGTAAGTAAAAAATTTCAAACCCACATATGATGTATATCTCTACAATGTCTCTCAATCTGTCACATATCTATTCTTAATTTTAATTTGGACAGGTGTTACGTTAATTTGTTTGAAACCATTTAAATTCTCGATTTCGCAAACAGCTTCTAACTTATCACGTCATTACTGAAAAACTATTGGAGTCACAGCAAAATATTTTTTTCCATTCATTACCAAAGTAATGCACTCGGCAAAGAATTCTTAAAAGTTTTCGTAGTGCATTACGTTTCTTGTATATAAATTTCCGAAAACAGCATTTTTAAGCAACCTTATCAGTACTGAACTCGAAACAAGTATGACGTTTAAAATCTCTATCTCCTATAAATATTATGTAAATATTTTGAAATTTACGTACAGTATCGGTCTCAGTGGTATCTATAAGCATATCAAATATCTTTTCTTAATTTTAATTAGGGCCGTTGTTACATTAACTATTGAAGTGTGAGAAATTTTCGCGTCCGGAAAAGTTTTCTTCTTTAGATAGCAAATCTCGAAAACTATTACACACATTGAATAACATCTTGGTGTATATACAAAATGAAATAGAATTAAAATTCAGTCTAACTTACCGTAAGGAGATGACAAGAGCTGGCCAAACAGTATTTCTTAGTCTCACAACAAAAATAAGAGTTAATCGAAATAAATTCACAAACACAATATTTAATGGCACTAAGTACACTACACACTAATCAGACAATGCGAAAACACCGCTTAATTCAGAGTCAGAGTCAGTGCTCGTATTGACAGATATAAGCAAGTCTTCGACACTTTGTTGTAAGATACCTTCATTGTTCCATGCGTCCTGTATCACTCCTTTCACATGATGTACTACCTTCTGCCAATCTTCCGATGTCACAATTTCAACTGCTTCTTTCAAAAGGCGTACCACTTCGGTTAATGTGAATTTCTTACTTTCTGCAGCAATATGCCGTTTAACCTGAGCCCAAATCAGCTCTATTGCGTTGAAGTGGCAATGGTGAGAAGGCAATCTGTGCACTTTATGCCCGTATTTTTTTGCTACTTCATCCACAATGTAAATCGGGTTCTTTGGCTCGTGTTGCGATACAAATTCTAATAATTCTGCTCTTGTCAAATTACTGTCGAACTGTACCTTATGTTTCTGTAACCAGCTAACAATGTCGTTTTTCCTCGTTGCCTTTGTGAGTGCTTTGTCTTGTATTACTGAATGATAAGGAGCGTTATCCATAACAATGATAGAGTTTTTTGTTAAGTTCTGGAGTATTGTGGTTCATCTCTTCGTGGTAGTTGGAGGTCTTACTTGAACTGAATAGCAGCAGACAATTTGGATTGAAACCTTTTGAATTTCCGGCATATGCTACAATTATCCTTTTTCCTCTGCCGATCGGAGCTGCCATACTTCCGCTTATGGTACCGTCTGTCCAGCCTTTTTTTAAACTGTGTCCTGCATTCACCCACGTTTCATCAAGCCAAACGATATCATCAAAATCTGTCCCCACTAATTCTCTAAGAAAGCGGCATCGCCAGGCTGCAATATCTTGGCGTTCCATTAGTAACTTTCTGCCAGAGATGGATTTATAGCGGAATCCTAACATTTTCACTACTCGTAACAAAGACGATTTACTACCCTGAAACAGGTCAGCCGCTGTGAGGGTAGCATGTAGTTTTTTGAGTGTCGGATACTCCTTCCAAGAATAAAATGCGTATATTTGACGACGAATGCCATCTTCCTGAAAAGAGTCAAGTTTTGTGACCCCTCTTCTCTAGTCGCCTCTTTTTCCCAGGTCAATTTAGATGATTCACTTGAGCCTTCTTTCGTGAATTTCTCCTTGCAGATTCTTATTACTGATCGTTCGCTAACTTGCAGAGCAGCTGCAGTTGGCTCCACCACCTTATCCAAAGGAACGAGAGGCCCTCCTGCATTCCTCTCTCTCTCACGTATTCACGCGCCTGACTGCGTATAACGACGCCATGTCCGCCACTTTTTGGAGGTTTCCGAGGGGTGTGCAGCCTCGCCTCCCTCTCTTGCGACTGCTCTCATCAGACATCGTAAACACGCGAAGCTACAAGTCACTCAAATCTCTCTCCCGCACGTCTACAACGTCTCGCTGAGGACTGGCTGGCACAGTGCCTCAGTCAGCTCAGCAGAGCGAAGTGGCAACGCAGTGGCAGCCGACAGCGCCGGCTGCCCTTGGTTTATTGGTGGCGGGAGCCCTGCAGCCCGTTGCCTGTCAAGTGACAGCTACTTTAAATCAGACTATAATTCTGTGAAACTTGTATAAATTCTGCTCTTATATTTACATCTAAAACATGGGACCATGAAAATGTTCGGCTGGAAGAACATGCTGTGCATACGAATTGTGACCAGTATTGTCGCTATTCAATTGTTTGTTTATTTACTTAAAAATTAATTCCTCGATTAGTGTAACAATTTAAGGGATGGATTGGCAGTGATTAAGTTTGTATCACATCTATTATAACAATGTAATTCGTTGTTTTTAGTACAATAACATAAAGAAAAAATATTGTTTAGCCCTAAAGCGCGTGCCTGGGAATCGAGGGGTCGCCGGATCGAATCTGTGTCGGACTACGGATTTTTTAGTATCGTTTTAACTTATCCTCCAGCTCTAAACGATGTGAGGAACTGACAGAAACAACACGTGGTTCGGATTCCGGGTTAAACTGTAAGACTACTGCGGTAGGTTAGGGACACGCAAGTCATTGAGGTGCTGTCCAATAGAAAGACTTGTACCAGGCCATTCACTTACACGATATTATTATAATTGTCTATATACAAATAATTAAGATCGTATGGAACCCTCGGAGAGCGAATCCTACTCGCACTTGTACAGTTTAGATGAAGCATAGTTTCATAACGGGCGTGACGAGTGTTTTGTTGATCACATACCGCCCGTGGCCAGTAGCGTCTGAAGATGGTCGCTCACTGACGGTCTCCGGCGGCTAGCCGGTGGTCGTGGCGGTCAGGCAGAGCCTCTCCATCGACCAGCGCGGCCGCAGACTGCGTCCCTCGCTGATGAAGTTGGGCCCCGGGCTCGGCGCGGCTGCCGTGATTGGCACGGCCGCCATTGTGGGCCGTGAATAGCGCCGCCGTGACGTCAGACACCTCCTCCTCCTCCCTTCTCGTGCTGTCCTCACATCTCCTCCCCCGACACCGCCGCGGTCGGCCTCCGTTCCGTGGTCCGTCGCAATTCCCCTGTTAACTAAACTGTACGATGGCGAAAGCTGTTACATAACGAGTGAGTACCCTTAAAGTGCTACACATGCTACAGCAAATACGAGAAATTGTCAGTTTCATTTGTGACCAGATCCCGACTGAAAATTTTGCCGCGTGCTAAAAGTTATCCGTCGTGTTGTAGCCGCTGGCTGGTGTCGTGCGAGTTATCTGTTCGATATTTATCACGAAGGTTTGTAGTTTAGTTACTTATGAAATACCAGCAACTTCACCACGCCCCATATTTAAAAAAAAAACCGTACTCCTACATATAAAACAGCACATTTTTCAGGTATCTCAGTGTTTTTGACACCGTATCTGTTGAACTACTTACTGTAGAAAGATATATATACAAGAACCAAAGACACTGGTACACCTGCCTAGTATCGTATAGGCCCCCGCGAGCACGCAGAAGAGCCGTAACACAACGTGGCGTGGACTCTACTAATGTCTGAAGTAGTGCTGGAGGGAACTGACACCGTGAATCCTGCAGGGCTGTCCGTAAGTCTGTATGAGTACGAGAGGGTGGAGATCTCTTTCGAACAGCACGTTGCAAGGCATCCCTGACACGCTCAATAATGTTCGTGTCCGGGCAGTCTGGTCACCACGGGAAGTGTTTAAACTCAGAAGAGTGTTCCTGGAGCCACTCGGTAGCAATTCTGGACGTGTGGAGTGTCGCATTGTCCTGCTGGAATTGCCCACGTCAGTCGGAATGCACAGTGGACACGAATGGATACACGTGACCAGACAGGATGCTGATGTACGTGCCACATGTCAGAGTCGTATCTTGACGTATCAGAGGTCCCATATCACTCCAGTCCCACACCGTTACAGAGCCTCCACCATCGTGAACACTCCTCTCCTGAGATGCAGTGTCCATTGATTCATGAGGTTGTCTCCGTACCCGTACACGTCCATCCTCTCGATGCAATTTGAAACGACACTCGTCCGACCAGGCAACGTGTTTCCAGTTATCAAAAGTCCAATGTCGGTGTTGAGGAACCCAGGCGAGGCGGAAAGGCGTGTCGTGCAGTCATCAATGATACACGATTGGGTCTTCGGCTCCGAAAGCCCATATCGATAATGTTGAATGGTTCGCACTCTGACTCTTGTTGACGGTCCAGCAGTGAAATCTGCAGCAATTTGCTAAAGCGTTGCACTTCTGTCACGTTGTACAATTCACTGCAGTCGTCGTCGGTCCCTTTCTTCCAGTGTCTTTTTCCGACCGCTGCGATGTCGGAGATTTGTTGTTTCACCGGATATGCCGAAATTCGCGTGAAACGGTTGTACGGGCAAATCATCGCTACTTCGGAGATGCTGAGATCCGACTATGACACCACGTTGAAACTCAATTAAATATCGATAACCTGCCATTGTAACGGCAGTAACCGGTCTAACAACAGCGCCACACACTTGTCGTCCTATATATCCGTTCCTGATCGCAGCGCCGTATTCTTCCTGTTTACATATCTCTCTATTTCAGTGCGCATATTTATACCGGTTTCTTTGGCGCTTCAGTGTAATTTATATGAGACCAACTGCTTAGTTCATAGATCCCTAAGTTTACACACTACTTAATCTAACACCCACACCCGTGCCCGAGGACAGGACTCGAACCCCCGACCCCCGACGGTGGGAGCCGCGCGGACAGTGACAGGGCGCCTGAGGCGGCGCGGATACCACGCGCGGCGCTTCAGTGTGACTTTGCAGGTCTATTCAATGGTATATGTGGATGTATTCTTCAAAACATGTTTCTAAGTGAGTTAGATATAAAAAGGTAATAAATTAAAACTTCATGTCTGGTGCTGACGTGTTACTGCAAGAACAGTAAAAATGTAGTAAGACTTTTGCGGATGCCAGCGAGGAAAGGGTTCGAAAACGTTTGAAATTGTGTGTAATGTATTTTGGAAGGCGCTAAGTGCTAATTAAAATAACCATACATTAACGGTTTTCACCCCTCCCCCCACCAAGAAAACAGAAAAACGTTGTGAAAGCGCGGGTTAAGTTTTGCACATCTGTATGACTTCAGCCACCGACATGCATTGAAGCAAATCAAGGGTGAAGGTAACCTTGTGTCGGACCGGGACTCGAACCTCGATACTCGGCTTCTCTAGAACAGTTGCCTTAACTGCGTTGACTATCCGGACAAGCTTTCCGCCCAACCCAAGAACAGGATGCAGTCGATTGCTTCTGACTGAAAGATCTTTGTTCAGCATGTAGGTGAAGATATACAGGGTGTTACAAAAAGGTACGGCCAAACTCCCAGGCTCCGCAGGTCGTGGTCGTGCGGTAGCGTTCTCGCTTCCCGCGCCCGGGTTTCCGGGTTCGATTCCCGGCGGGGTCAGGTATTTTCTCTGCCTCGTGATGACTGGGTGTTGTGTGATGTCATTAGGTTAGTTAGCTTTAATTAGTTCTAAGTTCTAGGGGACTGATGACCATAGATGTTAAGTCCCATAGTGCTCAGAGCCAAACTCTCAGGAAACATTCCTCACACACAAAGAAAGAAAATATGTTATGTGGACATGTGTCCGGGAACGCTTACTTTCCATGTTAGAGCTAATTTTATTACTTCTCTTCAAATCACACTAATCATGGAATGGAAACACACAGCAACAGAACGTACCAGCGTGACTTCAAACACTTTATGTTCAAAATGTCCTCCGTTAGCGAGGATACATGTATCCACCCTCCGTCGCATGGAATCCCTGATGCGCTGATGCAGCCCTGGAGAATGGCGTATTGTATCACAGCCGTCCACAATACGAGCACGAAGAGTCTCTACATTTGGTACCGGGGTTGCGTAGTCAAGAGCTTTCAAATGCTGCCATAAATGAAAGTCAAGAGGGTTGAGGTCAGGGGAGCGTGGAGGCCATGGAATTGGTCCGCCTCTACCAATCCATCGGTCACCGAATCTGTTGTTGAGAAGCGTACGAACACTTCGACTGAAATGTGCAGGAGCTCCATCGTGCATGAACCACGTGTTGTGTCGTACTTGTAAAGGCACATGTTCTAGCAGCACAGGTAGAGTATCCCGTACGAAATCATGATAACGTGCTCCATTGAGCGTAGGTGGAAGGACATGGGGCCCAATCAACACATCACCAACAATGCCTGCCCAAACGTTCACAGAAAATCTGTGTTGATGACGTGATTGCACAATTGCGTGAGGATTCTCATCAGCCCACACATGCTGATTGTGAAAATTTACAATTTGATCACGTTAGAATGAAGCCTCATCCCTAAAGAGAACATTTGCACTGAAATGAGGATTCACACGTTGTTGGATGAACCATTCGCAGAAGTGTACTCGTGGAGGCCAATCACCTGCTGATAGAGCCTGCAGACGCTGTACATGGTACGGAAACAACTGGCTCTCCCGTAGCACTCTCCATACAGTGACGTGGTCAACGTTAACTTGTACAGCAGCAACTTCTCTGACGCTGACATTAGGGTTATCGTCAACTGCACGAAGAATTGCCTCGTCCATTGTAGGTGTCCACGTTGTTCTAGGTCTTCCCCAGGTGTGAGTCATAGGCTGCAATGTTCCGTGCTTCGAACGTCTTCCTGTCGGGACACCTTCGTTCTGGAAATCTGTCTCGATACAAACGTACCGCGCCACGGCTATTGCCCTGTGCTAATCCATACATCAAATGGGCATCTGCCAACTCCGCATTTGTAAACATTGCACTGACTGCAAAATCACATTCGTGATGAACACTATGAAACGTCCCCTTTGAACAATTATACATGACTGTGCTTAAACTGACACACAATATTTTTTAGCTCAACGCAATCTGACTTTCAATAATCCCTACAAAAGAATGGCCCTGACTAACATTAACCTATACCTTTCACAAGTCACTTACCTTACAAAAATCTTCGTTACTCGAACTACTGCAATACAGCGAGCGCCACTACTGCCAGCTAAATAAAAGATTCAAACTACAGAAGGCACTAACTACTGATAGGCATAGTTAGCAAATGAATGACTTTAATAGAGAACAAACAATGTATTTACCTTAATAGTCATAATATATATATAGCAGTTCATGACATCCAGTCTTACAAATTTCAAAATTCCGCCATCTCTCTCCCCACATCCACCACTGCTGGCGGCTCACCTCCAACTGTGCAACGCTATGCGCTGTTAAGAGCCAACAGCCCAACACTACAATGGCGAATATTACAACAATGTCACCCAGCCACAGACTGCACACAGCACAGCCAGTGATTTTCATATAGAGCGGTACATGGTGTTACCAATATAAAAACCTAAATAGCCTACTTACATAGCCCCCATGCACCCCACAAAAAATTTTACAAATTGTTTTGGGCTATGGCCAAGACATATTTGAAAAAAATTTCATAATTACAATAACAAAGAAATCAAATGAACACACTTATTGATACAATGTTGGTCAAAAGCTAAAATTTTCTCACAGTCCATAAAGACAGTCCTGATCATTCATCACAGTAAAATTACAGTGTTTTTTTTTTTCTCTCAAAGTCTGAGCAGTGAAAGAGAATGCACACGGAAGTAGTGGATTTCCATGCAGTCTTGAAGCAGTAGTGTTGTCCTTCCAACGGAAAGACAGTGCTGACTCTTGACATGCAGGCAGGTAATGGACCACAACGGAGCAAACCCACAGCAGAGTCAGTCGAAGTTTTGAAGAAGATTGGTAGGTAGCTCATCACAGAGCAGACCACTGTAGTCTTGTTAGAGATTACGGTATTGGTGGGCCTCCAGAGGTGCAGACGCGCTGCAGTCCTTGTAGAAATAATGGTATTGGTGGGTCACCAAAGGTACAGACCCACTGCAGTCCTTGTAGAAATAATGGTATTGGTGGGTCATCAAAGGTGCAGACCCACTGTAGTCCTTGTAGAGACGGCCAGCCGCCATCTGTTGCGACTGTGCAGGTGCACAATCACCATCGAAGAGTCTTGCGGAGAATATAGCAAGTCCATAAACCACCACTTGTCCACTCACAAAAAAATTATTTGAAATGTCCTTAGAACCAGAAATGCTGTTAACCAGTCC
The DNA here is from genome assembly GCF_023898315.1 of Schistocerca nitens. Lineage (NCBI taxonomy): Eukaryota > Metazoa > Arthropoda > Insecta > Orthoptera > Acrididae > Schistocerca > Schistocerca nitens. Next base: position 18,259,822 of record NC_064621.1, on the reverse strand, counting down.
CTTGCTGAATTATTAACACTTGTGTAAACACTAACAGTCCCAACTTCTCACATATTGTGCATTACTATGACCAACAGAAACGTGTGCAGTGAAATGTAACTTACAAGTTACTTAATTTGGTGAACTGGTGTCAATTATAATTTTATAACATAAGAATACAATAACAAAGGTACAAAATACATCATTAAAGAACATAACAATACAGATAACATTTGTAGTAAAACAGGCTTTACAAAAGAATCGAAATAACATATACATCAGTGTTACAGGAATTTGACATGAGTACATACATAAAAGATCAGAATAACTTTCGAAACATCAACTTCACACATGAGCATTAAAACAGAACAGAATAAATAATGTCTAAACATCTTTACAAAGAAAATAACATATTATCAGAAAAATTCTACAACATAACTCTTATTAGCGAAACACATTAAGACAGGAAGAACACAAATTCACATAGTGTAATAACACAAAAATACAAGATAGGGTTTGTTTTCAGTGTGACGTTTGGTACTGCAGTTCACCCCAAAACTTCATTCCATATATCTTTTCTCTTATTTCAACATTTGTTTCCACCAAAAAATCCTATTCAAGCATGCTTTCTGTATTTATATGTTAAAATATTTCTTACCTCTTTATTTATTTTCCATTATCTTACCTCATCATTCATTTCCAAGAAAATCCTACCTAATCCTGTTGTCCATAAACCCTACTTTTTTGTTCATACCCTCTTTCAAAATAATTTTTTGGCCAAACCATTTTCTTATAGCTTCTCAATGCATTTCTTCCGATTCATCATAGTTAGTTCCTTATATAGTCTGCCCCCTCTTAAGCTAACTTAAATCTACTGAGCTCAGATGAATAAACTAAGGGACGAGGCAATGCAGCACCACAAAACAATTAATACAAACAGCAATGACAAAAAAATGGAAATTGGCGACGCAAGCAGCATTAAAGTTAGCAAAGCAATTGCAATATTACAACGAATATAAGGCAATGTGCAGCAACAAGAAAAATAAATCAGTAGTAAAACTGGCTTAACAGAGTAATACAAAATGAAATTCAGTAGCGCTATGCCTGGCAAACAGCAGCAGCAAATGCAATAACTTATATCTAAACATGACAAAGCTCAAGCAGAAAAAATAGTACACTAAAGACAACAATGTAGAGAAGGGAAATGTCTATTCACATCTTAATATCTATGTCATTAAAGTGGTGCACCACAAAAACTAATTCTACAAATAATTACCAAGTACTTGAAAAGAAAATTATATATGCAGTTACTGTTATTAGTCCCTTCTTATTGTTCTTTCCATTCCAAGAGCTCCTTTTTCGAAGAATGTGGATCATAAAATAATTATTTAATAGATCTGTTGACAGAAAGTGTTCACATTAGCAAATGCATTTAATTTTATTTCATAAAACCGATGCTGCAACACAGCTGGAAACCAGATATCAAATGAAATAAGCAACTATCTAACGCGAAGCATAAAAATATCATTCAATAGTCATGTGACATTTCATAAGTTAGTAGAAATTCTCTCAACTCTTGTAGAAAGACGCTTGTCATAAACAGGTGTGCAGAAGTAAGTATCTTTCCATGTAATGAGCGTGTCGTATTTGCGAGGCTTTCTACAAAGGAATGTCAATAGCGAGGATAATGGCCTCTTTTTTTCTCCACGTAATAGCTTTCTTTTGTCAGATGACTGTCTCTCAGCTACGCACCCATAACGCATTACGTCAAGGTCACTTACCTTTCTTACCGAAATATTTACGACAGCAGTTTCCGCTACAGTGGCAGTCTCATATAAAAAAATTCACAGGTTGAGAATTTGCGTTACAAATGTGTAGAAACAAAATCCTATAAATAAAACAGTGTCCAAAACATTTTCGTCGGCATTGTGAAACATTCACGCATGTACACACATTTCATAACTCTTAAAGTACGATTCTTGGTTTCCAACATCCGTTTTCACAAATCTGAGTCCCTAACCACTACTCATTATTCCTTACCTTATTACACATATACATATTCGTCGACACTTCTTCAATATTTCATCATAATAAATACATAGCATAATCAAATTCCTCATATAGCATCAGCTTATTGATCATAAACATACCTCAACAGCATAATACACATTGTCATCGTAATAATAACATCATAACAACTCAGTCAAATCTCAAAAACGTCGTAGCTTTCTGCAGTAATGTCAAAACCCAAAAAAATTCTCTGCTCATTTCAACAGTGTCATCTACCTCAAATGTACTTTAAAAATCATGATCCCATACCAAATACATCATTCAGAGCTCTCATAGTATCAAAATGGTTCTGAAAAAATATAAACAGTTCACAAAGTACAGACGAAATACAATTTCATAAGTGTGAAGTTATCCAACTGTGTAATTGCGTAAATATCTGTCACTGACGTAGTAAAAAAATTTTTTTTGTTTCTCTATTAAATAATCAGATAACTGTGTCATTCTATGTTAGAGAAATATGGTACCGATGTGTAAAGTTGTATAAGCAAATACCATATTGGCTAGGGCTCCTTGTGCTTGCCAGACACATAGTACACAATGTAGGCGTGTACCCCCTGAGGATTAATGCAATTATACCCTCAGGTGTTACAGATTATTGCAATGGAATGAAATGTATCACGGAAAAACTTTGTATCATTGTACTTCAAATATCTTTAAAAATAAATGTTTTAAGTACAAAATTAATCACTCAAATACGTGTACTGTAGCGTTAAACTGTGCGTCTTGTTGTAAGATAATCTCTGTGAAAGTGTCGTAGTTATCGTCCTCCAAAAGCTAAGTTCTGCAGAAGTCAATGTACTTACCTCATGATAAACAAAAGTGAAATGCTTTGCGTACAGATATCTTAGTTATTATGCTTATTGCCGTGATGAAGAAAGTACTGTGCTGTAACGTATTGTTGTGCTACGGAAAAGGCTGTCTCCTTGTAGCTATACCACAAAAGTTACTACTAAAACATGTTTTACTTTCCAGAAGAATTCAGAAAAACTTTGCAGATATAAAACAGTTACACCACAAAAGCAACGTTGTAAATTGTCACTCATTAGTAGCGTCGTGATAAAATCGTGTAGCTGTCACATAAACTAACCACTGTGTCATCTGGTATCTCACAGAAAGTACTTTAAATCCAGAATGTATTTTCAAGTAAACCAAAATGTTGCATTAAAACCTCATTAGCAGTACTGGTAAATGTTCTAAGAATGTGAGCCTTATAGTCGTTACGTAATCGTGCAACTAACAACCAAGACTGTACACACACAATAACACTGTGTCGTCTGTTCACAATAACAATCCATTCGTAATTTCTGTTTAAATAAGTTCTCTTGGTTCTTGACTGGATATTTAACTTCAAACATTGTTGCATATTGATTCTAAGTCTGACAAAGCATGTAAAGTGAAAAGTTATATAGCAAAGACAAAGTTAAAAAGGCAGATTATCTTTCAATAAACGGTTTTACATGTGAAATGTGGTGTAAACCTTTACTCTTCCTAGTACGCAGAGTTTCAACTTCAACGCAATTATCATGTGGTATACGTCGGATTCTGTAAGGTCCATTATAAACTAGAAAGAATTTGTGACTCAAGTGTTTCTTCTTATGTGACAATGAATGAGCTTTAATGAGAACTTTCTGACCAATATATAATTTCTTTGCATTTGCTTTACCGTGTAGTTTTCTCCTTTTCTCTGCTGCAGATTTTATATTTATAATAGCCAAATTAATTACGTCTTTGTGTCGAAGTTTACGTGTATTCGGGAAAGGTACAAGCTCTCTGATTCTGTTCGGTGGTTGTTTATTCTTCAGTGCAAGAGTAGGTGGTAAAGCAGTGGAGTCATGAGGCATTTCATTCAGCACGTTTTGAAATAAGTGTAAATATCTGTCCCAATGCTGATGCTTTCTGTGACAATAAAGTCTGCAAAGCTTATTGATTTCTTTCATAATCCGTTCGGAGGGGTTACGATGTGGTGAGTCTAATGAAATAAAAACAGGTTTGATTTTATGATTCCGAAGCATGCGTGACCAAACAGCATATCTGAATTGCGGTCCGTTATCTGAAATGACTTTACTAACGTGTCCAACTTCACGTAAAAAATTTTTAACAAAGGCGTTGGATACAGACCGTCCAGTGGCTTTACGTAACGGTGTGAAAGAAACAAATTTTGAAGTAAGTTCAACAGCGACTAGAACGTACGAAAATCCATTAGATGTTCTGACAAGCGGTCCCAAGAGATCAACACTAGCAAATTCTTTTAATTTAGAAGGAATGATAGGAAACAGAGGAGCACGATGGGAGATAGTAGATGGTTTCGCCTTTTGACAAAGTTTACAAATAGACAAGACTCTTCGAATTCTCTTTTCCATGTTGTTAAAATAACAAGTCGTTCGAAGAATATGATAACATTTTCGTGGGCCAAAATGTGCATAGCTGAAATGGATGTACCAAATGAGATTATTAACAAAATCGTCAGGAATGCAAAGTACCCATAGCTTGTCATCAACAGCGCAGCGTTTGAAGAGTATGTTGTTTCTAACCAGACAATAATGCCGAATCTGTGTGTGTGTCTTTTCATGCCATTTGCTTTTGATGTCTTTCCAAATCGTATCTTTATCTTGTTCATGAGCAATGTCCTTTAAAGATGTCGTGATGAAGTTTTCAAGGGCGACTTTCTGAATGTAAAGAATACTGAATTTTTTTTTCAAATTCAAATGGCTCTGAGCACTATGGGACTTAACATCTATGGTCATCAGTCCCCTAGAACTTAGAACTACTTAAACCTAACTAACCTAAGGACAGCACACAACACCCAGCCATCACGAGGCAGAGAAAATCCCTGACCCCGCCGGGAATCGAACCCGGGAACCCGGGCGTGGGAAGCGAGAACGCTACCGCACGACCACGAGATGCGGGCGAAATTTTTTTTTTCGAGGTTGCCTTCTGTGTTACTTTTCTCAAGCCCAGCCGGTGCGCGTGACAGTGCGTCCGCAACAATGTTCTCCTTGCCAAGAATGTAGACTATTGTGAAGTGGAATTCTTGCAGAAACAATGCCTAACGTTTTAACCTGTCATGATTTAATTTTGAAGACATAAGAAATTGTAATGCACGATGATCACTGTATACTTTTACGTGCTTACCAGAAAGAAAGAAACGGAATTTGTTAAATGCCCAAACGATAGCTAAAGCTTCTAATTCAGTAACGGAATAATTTTTTCAGATTTTGTTAGCACTCGGCTAGCAAAAGCAATGGTTTTCTGGACGGTAGTGTCATTTTCTATGGCTTCTTGAAATAAATGAGCACCAAGACCGACTTTAGAAGAATCTGTGCTAAGGCAGAAATCTTGTGACAGATCTGGATGAGCTAGTATTGGCGCGTTAAGTAGCGATTCTTTCAAAGAATTGAATTCCAACTGTGCTTGTTCGTCCCAGTTCCAAATAGTATTTTTTCCAGTGAGAGAACAAAGTTTTGGTGTAACAAGAATTTGCATATTCAGAAAACGACGGTAAAAATTTACGAGACCTAGAAAACTGCGGACTTGTTTTTTTGTGGATGGAACTGGAATGGCTCTGATTGCTTCTAACTTTTCAGGATCCGGCTGATTACCTTCAGAAGAAATAATATGACCCGAAAACCTCACCTTTGACCTACCGAATTCAGACTTTTCCAAGTTAACTGTAATTCCAGATTCTGCAAAAATACGTAACAAACTGTTGAGGATGCGATTATGTTGTTCCCATGAAGCTTCTGCTATTAGAATATCGTCCACATATAAGGTGATGTGACGTTTTAAGAACTCAGGTAATATGGAATTTAGCCCGCGAATGAATGCTGCTGAAGAAATGTTCAAACCAAAAGGAAGTTTCCGAAACTGATAACAAACGCCGAAACAAAGGAAAGCTGTGTATTTTCTACATTCTGGATGAAGTTCGATCTGATAAAAGCTGGATCTGAGATCAATGGAAGACAACACTTCTACACCATTAAAATTTTGAAGAAGTTCTTCCAACGTTTGCGGCCTGTCTGTTTCAGGAATAATGATAGTATTGATTTGTCTCGAATCTAAGACAAGCCTGATCGATCCATTTTTCTTCTTAACAACATGTAATGGATTGTTGTATGAGCTTATTGCAGGCTCAATAATGCTCTCGTCAAGCATAGATTGTATTTCTGGTCTAACACGGTCAATATAATGCGCCGGAATTACGTATGGTCTAACACAAAATTTAGTATGCTCACGAACACGAAATTGGTATTGAAATCCCTTGATTGTTCCTGTTTTGTGAGTAAAAACTATGGAATGTGCTTGTAAAATCTCAAAAAGGTCCTGCCTATCACTGTCATTACAATTGTCAATTGTTTGAATTTTATTCTGTATTAACTCATTAGTTTCAAATATGCCGTCGATATCATCCCTGTCAGTACTTGCAGAGTGATTGTTAGTGTCTAGTTCCGTAGAAAATTCCGAACTGTTGTCTAACAGAAGGTAAAGCCGATTAATTTCATCGTCATGGTTTGAGAGCCAATCTTCAAATTTCAAAGCTATTGACTTACCTTCTTTCTCTAAACTTATTTCAGCATCGTGAAAGTTTAAGATTTCTGTGTTTTCATTCGAAAAGTCTACTCCCAGTATAATTTCCGTCGACAATAATGGAACAATAAGAAAAAGTTCATAGAGAAGCTGTGGCTTTGACAAAAGAATTCTAAGTTGGTTTGTTGGCGTACATCTACACTTTTTCCAAAGATTGCACCTTGCAATTTAATCTTACGTAACGGAAGTGTGGGGCAATCGTTCGATTTGTTGCATTTGCTAAAGGCTGTTTCACTAATTACTGAAATGGGACTGCCAGAGTCAAGTACTGCCGTAAATTTTACGTCATTTACTGTAATGTGAATCACAGGATGTGCAATGTTGTTACGTTTTACGTCTTGTTCCTGGAGTAAGATGTCCCTAATGTCTTCCATTTTTACGTAATTACTAGCTACGGCAGCTGCGTCGTCAGTTTCATAAGGACGTTTTGTGGCTGCCAGCGGTATGAGTCATTGCCTATTGTGTCTTTGTTGGCGCGCGTCGTTATTGGGATTTGGAGACCTAACTTCTACAAATTCACCTTGTCGAGAGGGGCCTGCTCTGTTTGAATCCCGCCAGTTCTGATGCAATTCAGGTCTGTCGCTACGATCATATCGTCTGTCGTCATGTTGGTAGATTCCATAGTTTCTTTCTTGTCGGTCACATGGTGGAGAATTTCTCCCTGAATCGTAACTGCGCGCTGGACCGTTGCGTCTAAAGTTATTCTGTCTCCCGTAATAATAATTATTTTGGTTCCCATATTGTCTGTTTCTCTGATTGTCTCTGTAATAGTCATTACCGAGGAGAGGTGAACTTTCCCTGTAATTATTACTACTGTGCCAACGGTTGTCATATGGGTGGTGTCTGTTTTGGTCACGATTTACGTTGTAAGAATAGCCTTGTCGTGTATTACTTCTGTCATCGCAGAATTGTGACAGATGTGACCTGTAATTGTTGTGCTCCTGTTTTCGCGTTCCGTGATTGTCAGTGTCAATTTCCAGTTCTTGTAACACTCCCTGATAAACTTCAATGTCGTCTTTGCAACGTCCTGCTAAAATAATATGCCGTAAATGTTCAGGCAATTTGATTAAGCAAATGCGGATGAGTTCTGAGGGGCTGTATGGGTTTGAAAGATAGATTCTTATGCAACATGTCTTCAAAATATTTCATAAGACTGGAAAATTCAGATTGTTCGAAACGTTTCATCATTATGATGCTATGTTTTACTCGGTCTTGCGTAGCTTGAGACCAATACACTGAGAGGAAGGCATGTTAAAATTCTCCTGCACTGTGACAATCGTGAATGACCGATCACATTCTTACAGCTGGTTCATTCTCCAAGTATCCACACATAAATTCTAACCTGTGCTCCAATGACCAGTTGGGAGGAAAACAATGAGAGAATTGATGAAGCCATGCTTGTGGATGAATGTCGTTGTCAGAATTCTTAAATGTTTTGAATTTACGTGTAGTAATGAACAGCTTATAGTCAAAATCATCGTCTCGGCGAGTCGCACATCGCTCATTGTTACTTCGTTTCGGCGGTTCCATCTCAAAATCCAATGCGCCTTGCCAATTTCTTTCATAATTTCCGAAGTGTCCTGTGTTATTATTTTGTGGTTGTTCCGTATTTCTATGTCCCTCTTTCCGTACTGGAGCGCGAGTGTCCTCTGAAATAGGTAATTCTTGTATTACTTGTGCCAACTGATCTTGTACTTCCCGGATTTCTCTTTTGTACTGTGTATTGATTTGATTTTGATTTTGTTTGAATTTTCTAATTTGTTCATACTCTTCAGTGTCCGTGAAGGCTACAGGTCTTGTGTCATTCAGATCATCATCTACCTTTGTAGATAAGTTTGTTAACTGATCTGAAAGTTCGGCTACTTTGTCCGTTAGTGAAATTATTTCCTCTGTGTGTTTTTCTGAACCAAGTTTCAGAGTGTTCATTTGTGTTGAAATCGTATCTACTGTGTCCTTTAAGTTTTCCTGAGTTTTTGCAAGTTGCGTAACCGAATCGGTAGATGCAACTGAGTCAGTTTTAGCTTGCAAGGTGTTGTGATTTTCATGAGCAATGGTTTGCAGTTCTTTTATAGCTGCTTCGTGATTCTGTAATGCATTTTCATGACGCGAAAAAATAGGTTGGTAATGCTCACAAATTTGTGTTTTTACGTCATTACAGACTTTTTGACATTTCGATTCAATGTTATGTAACTCAGTAGTTAAATCTTCACGTGTTTGTTCAAGTGTGGGGTCTAACTTCCGAAGATTTTCTTCCATTGTGTCTAACTTTTGATGATTTTGTTCCATTGTGTCTAACTTTTGAAGATTTTGTCCCATTTGTTTCTGATTTTGTTCAAGCTTTGTGTCTAACTTTTGTAGCCTTTGTCCCATTTGTTGCATTAACTGTAATAACAGTGCACTGGTGTCTGAAACATGTTCCTCAGTGCTATTCGGCAGTGCATTTGAACCGGCAATATTCGCATTTTGAAAAGCAGAAAATGTGTCTTGATTTATTTGAGAAAACAGTGAGGACGCAAAACCCGAATCTACAGTATTTGCAAGATTGTGTCCTGTCATTTCGGAATCCTGAGGCGAGCTGTTGCCGACCGATCGATCGATAATGCTTCCCTGTTCACTAATTGTTTCACTGCCTACACCATTATTTGCAGCTCGCTCCATTTCCCTATGCACAATTACCAAATTACTACTTTGAACATTAGTTAATTCATTACATGGTGGCGCTAACACACTGCTTTCGTCTTCACTGTCATTTCTCAGTTTGCTTTGGAGCCTAGTATTACGTTTTTCACATGCCATTATTGTCACAATACTTCATACGACAACACATAAAAATACAATTTGAAGAGCAAAAATAAGAGAAGACATTAACATAGCACTGAAAATAATATCTACTTAATTGCAAGCGCAGCAGCGAAATACTTGGTACAAATTTACATGTGTGCCACACCTGTTTTAATGTACAACAATGAAAGACTGCAACTACAAAGGAGATTCTCTTTACAATTACGCGCTCACAATAAACAAAATCTACACTAATTACACAAACTACAAGAAAAAATCAGAAGATTCCAGTGAGGTATCCTCGGCTAAGGGTCGACATATGAAACGTCCCCTTTGAACAATTGTACATGACTGTGCTTAAACTGACACACAATGTTTTTTAGCGCAACGCAATCTTTCAATAATCCCTACAAAAGAATGGCCCTGACTAACATTAACCTATACCTTTCACAAATCACTTACCTCACAAAAATCTTCGTTACTCGAACTACTGCAATACAGCGAGCGCCACTACTGCCAGCTAAATAAAAGATTCAAACTACGGAAGGCACTAACTACTGATAGGCATAGTTAGCAAATGAAAGATTTTAATAGAGAACAAACAATGTATTTACCTTAATAGTCATAATATATATAGCAGTTCGAGACATCCAGTCTTACAAATTTCAAAACTCCGCCATCTCTCTCCCCACATCCACCACTGCTGGCGGCTCACCTCCAACTGCGCAACGCTATGCGCTGTAAGAGCCAACAGCCCAACACTACAATGGCGAATATTACAATACCACCCAGCCACAGACTGCACACAGCACAGCCAGTGATTTTCATATAGAGCGCTACATGGCGTTACCAATATAAAAACCTAAACAGCCTACTTACAACACTAACCTGTTGATGCTACGTTCTGATGAGCTTGATGCTAGTACTGTAGAGCAATGAGTCGTGTGTCAACACAAGCACCGAAGTCAACATTACCTTACTTCAATTGGGCCAACTGGCGGTGAATCGAGGAAGTACAGTACATACTGACGAAACTAAAATGAGCTGTAACATGGAAATTAAGCGTTTCCGGACACGTGTCCTCATAACATATTTTATTTATTTGTGTGTGAGGAATGTTTCCTGGAAGTTTGGCCGTACCTTTCTGTAACACCCTGTAAATGAAGAGAGGCCATCGATACGCAACTAAATAAAACAACGACGTCAAAAAGAAAAGTACTGTATCCGCACCAGGCATGGATTTGGGAATTCAGGAAACTCTGGTCATGAGGTTTCGTTCAAAGGTCCCGAGTTCGATTATCGAACCGGCACACAGTTTTAATTTGCCAGGAAGTTACATATCAGCGCACACTCCGCTGTAGAGTGAAATTCTCATTCTCGTTCAGTTCTCAAAACTAAACATTGTGCACTTGTCAAACCTCGTTATTTGCTGAAGAAAATGAAACAGATAAAAACCGAACGACATCGCCGGCCGTTGTGGCCGAGCGGTTCTAGGCGCTTCAATCGAATCCTGCCCCGGGCATGGATGTGTGTGATGTCCTTAGGTTAGTTACGTTTAAGTAGTTCTAAGTTATAGGTGACTGATGACCTCATATGTTAAGTCTCATAGTGCTCAGAGTCATTTGAACCATTTTGAACCCAATGACATATAAATGTTGTCCGAAGATGTTGCAGAATTGAAGGACTCTTCGTTCCTATTTCTCTCTATACGATGATTGTTTTGAAAATTGTTTATTTTTTGACGACAGCGTACTGCATGGTATCTTCTAGTTTTTCACCAGTTTTGCAAGAGCAGATTCTCGCTTTCCTCACCAGTCGCTGTACTCTGATTCTTATCCTCGATAAACAAGATTCTTGTTTTTATTAAAGTTCACTGTATTCTTCCATAGTGTTGCTATTTTTACCATTTTGCTAAATGAAAATATTGTTTCACAAAAAAGGCTCACTACAACGACTGTGTTGTTGTTGTGGTCTTCAGTCCAGGAACTGATTTGATGAAGCTCTCGATGCTACTCTATCCTGTGCAACCTTCATCTCCAAGAAACTACTGCAACCTACATCCTTCTGAATATGTTTAGCGTATTCATCTCTTGGTCTCCCTCTACAATTTTTACCCTCCACGCTTCCCTCCAGTGCTAAATTGGTGATCCCTTGATGCCTCAGAACATGTCCTACCAACCGAGCCCTTCTTCTAGTCAACTTGTGCCACAAATTCCTCTTCTCCCCAATTATATTCAGTACCTCCCCATTAGATAAGTGATCTACCCGTCTACTCTTCAACATTTTTCTGTAGCACCACATTTCAAAAGCTTCTATTCTCTTCCTGTCTAAGCCGTTTATCGTCCATGTTTCACTTCCATACATGGCTACACTCCACAAATACTTTCAGAAAAGACCTCCTGACACGTAACTCTACACTCGATGTAAAGAAATTTCTCTTCTTCAGAAACGATTTCCTTGCCATTGCCAGTCAACACTTTATACTCTTTCTACTTATACCATCATCAGTTAGTTTGCTCCCCAAATAGCAGAACTCATCTACTCCTTAAAGTGTTTCATTTCCTAATCTAAATCCCTCAGCATCACCTTATTTATTTCGGCTACATTCCATTATCCTTGTTTAGCTGTTGTTGATGTTCATTTTATATCATCCCCTTAATACACTGTCCATTCAGTTAAAGTGCTCTTCTAGGTCCTTTGCTGTTTCTGACAGAATTACAATGTCATCAGAAAACCTCAAAGTTTTTATTTCTTCCCCGTGGATTTTAATTCCTATTCCAAATTTTATTCTTTTGTTTCCTTTACTGCTTGCTCAGTATACAGATTGAATAACAGCGTAGACTTATGAAACTGATAGTTCGGTAATTTTCACACATGTTAACACTTGCTTTTTCTGGGATTGGAAGCATCATACTCCTTTTCACGTCTGAGGGTATTTCACCTGTCTCACTCATCTTGCTCACCAGATGGTAGAGTTTTGTCATGGCTGGCTCTCCCAAGGCTATCAGTAGTTCTGATGGAATGTTGTCTACTCCCGTGGGCTTTCAGTGCTGTGTCAAATTCTTCACGCAGTATCGTATCTCCCATCTCATTTTCTTCTACGTCCTCTTCCATTTGCATAATACTGCCATCAAGTACATCGCCCTTGTATATACCCTCTATCCTTCCACCTTTCTGCCTTGCTTAGAACTTGTATTCCATCTGACTCTTGATATTCAAACAGGTGGTTCGCTTTTTTCCAAAGACCTCTCTAATTTTCTGGTAGGCACTACCTAACTTACCCGCTGTGATATATGCCTCTACATGCTTACATTTGTCCTCTAGCCATCCCTGCTTAGCCATTTTACAGTTCCTGTCAAGCACATTTTTGAGCCGATTGCCCGATTAAGGGATCTGACATTCCACGCTTCGCCCCGTAGAACGCCAGTTTTCTTCCCCCTGCCTGCCGGTGTGGCCGTGCGGTTCTAGGCGCTTCAGTCTGGCACCGCGTGACCGCTACGGTCGCAGGTTCGAATCCTGCCTCGGACATGGATGTGTGTGATTTCCTTAGGTTAGCTTAGGTTTAAGTAGTTCTAAGTTCTAGGGGACTGATGACCACAGATGTTAAGCCAATAAATTGATACTGGAACTTCTCACAACACAGGGCACAGGGCACAGGGCGAGCCGAGAGCTGTGGAGTCGGAAACAGCACGAGCGACTTGGCCAGAGTCCCCGCTCAGGCCACCTACGCAACTGAAAGTGAAGATTTAATTTCACAAAGCACTACAGCGTTGTTTTGTTACATTTGAAGCGGTCGTTTAGGTGTAAACCCCATTTGTCACTGAAATTTCTTTTTGCATACGTAATAAATGAATATGTGTGCATTTAGTGACTGTAATAGTAAGTTAAAAATCATGACTAAAATACATATTCCCGACAGTGCAAAATTGTCAAACGAAAGTGGTATCTGTAGAATGACCTTAACATTCATAAAAGGCGAAAAATTGCGTGTGATTCAGAATCAAAGATAGGCTTTGCTTGACATTAAACGTAAGATTTTGATTTTAGTGCTAATGCTTAATTGAACATAATCTCAGTCAATAATTTGCATACTTATTGTTCCTTGACTAAAGAGAGTCATTTCAATGACTACAATGTGAAAATCGTACATTTTGTTACTGAAATGATAAGCAGGATCTTGTGCTAATTGTACTGTTAACTATTAAAGCTAATAGTTCGACTTAAATTAAAATAAGTTGCTGTTTTGTCGCGATGTAGTCAATACTTAACGAATTAAATTTTCTATCAACAAATTAAGTTCTTAATAGACTGATTATGAATATTTCTCCACGAAAGTTTGTGGTATCTAAATACATACTTGTATGTGATCGCCATTTCAGTGGCTTTAGTAGATAAAGCAAGTTTCACACAGAGTTTTAGGGAGACACACTTGTTTTGTTCTAAAATAGCTGACAGACTGCTCTGGCTCCTGGTTTCAGCCAATGGCTGTTTTCAGCTTATATAACGCCATACCCTTTATTTAACCTCCTAGGCAAAAACAGAACTGATCCAGGAAGTAAGTCGTGATTATACGTACAATGTTCATGGTACATACTCTCCAGGTCACCTGGACCAGTAAATGGGGCGATGGCGGGTTGGGGTAGGAGGGGACGAGAAGAGGAGGAGGAGGGGGGGCATCTAAGGTTAATGTAACTTCATTTATCCTAAGAGATCGATCACTCTTGCATATCGGCTTAATGAAACCCGTTTGTCTCAGTCTTCAAAAATTGGAAGCATTTATGTAAAAATACAAGTGAAGGCCTCACTACAACATCCGATAATGAAAAATTCACCTTGAGAAGGCCGTTGTTTCAAACTGGAGTAAATAAAACCCTCGAGTGTGTCTTCTGTGAGCTAATGAGAAAACCTACAGGGAACTCTCACAAACATTCGCGAAATGTATGGTCATATGCTACGGAGATGTTATTCCGTCTGTTGCGCTAAGCTGTGGACCATTAAATTCCTTATGACCTTGTTAGTTTTCGTGTACTAAAGTGCGCACCATTTACGACGGCGGCCGAGTTTAGGTTCGTTCTGCGCATCTGACGACACAAAACACAGTCAGCCAATGAACAGAGAACGACGTTGCCAGAGCTCGACTGCAGTGCAGAGCACGGACGAGTGTCATCAGTTTTAGAAACGTTCATTCATAAATAAAGTAATTGAACAAAAGCAATGTCTTGATAGCAGACTTTGTTTTATAGAAAGTTTGGAAAAAGCATTCCTTATACCAATTGCTTCATATTCTATTAATTAAACCAAACAAACAACAAGCCTCCTAATTCAGGCGATTCCAAGGAAAGGTGTTTGTATCATTCTCACTAACTGTTTTTTCGCAATAAAGAACAGCAGTAATTGTTTATTTCCTATTGTACTTCGACGAAACGTGAGTAATTCATAGTCATACCAACAGTGTTTGTCGGTATTTTGCGTGATCTTTTAAAGTCCTCCGGGAATTCTATTGAATGATGAGCTGCATTAGCGTAAAGTGTGTGGCTGCAAAGCGAAAGGTTCTGAGTTTATATCTTGTTTGGTGCTTAATATTTTCTTTATTTAAAAGCAATATCGAAGTGTCTTACTTCATGAATTTTATTCGTTTGAATGTATTTTTTTGAAATTTCTAGTAGCAACTAAAATCGACCATACAGAAAGTATACACTATGGACTTTTAACTCTGCAAACTCTTAAAAATTTCGTGCAATGGTTTACTACATCTAATGCTGCACAATAACTGCGTTGAACATCGAAACAGAATTAAGTCATTTATGGGGGGAAGGTATCAGTCAAGAAGATGTGTAAAAATCAAATTTTTGGGCCAAATAGTTTTTGTGAAATCGAATCATAAAGTGTGACAAAGCAGTCGGAACACCATCTGTCTGCACAGGCGAGCAGTGCAATGATGACAAAATCGCGCACAGCGCGGAATGCGGGGAGCACGTCTCTGTAGCAGCGAAAGAGTTAATGTGGCGGTGGTGGCTTTACTTCATAAACTGCGCGCTCCCCCCTAAACGTAAGTTTGCGAACTATGGCGCTGCTTCTCTTGGCGCGTACAACTGGCAACGCAGCAATCTCCCGCGTCTGGGCGGGCATGCGCGAACCGCCAAGATAAAAGAATTGAACTATAATACAGTACTACTCAAGTGCAGATGCGAGTGTACATAAGGTATTTTCATTTTAAAATGCCTGGATAGGTTATCAATACCTAAAAGGCCTGTAAGTTCCCAGTAAAATTCTTCATCCTGTGACTGCGTGAAAGTCTTATTGTTCAGTTCCATGTCTTCGGAAAGTAATAAAGTTCAGCCATTTGTTTTATGCATTACTCTCCCTAAAATCCTTTCCACTTGAGAACCTGAACTTCCTGGTATTTCAGTGACATGAGGGACCCCAGCTGCAGTTCAATGCGTAATACGGACTCGCAGATCGCTACCATTATTTATGTTCACTGAAGCACACAATTTAACTTCTCTCTAGACCTGCAGTCATTTGCCAGTCCCTGCAGCCGGATGATGTCTCTTCAGTAGCCGGATTTTACCCCTGCAACGGTCTTGTATCGTTACGTGTTGTATGCAACTGCATGTAGTCTGAGGTCTCCCAGTTACCTGCAGAATCGTTAACGTTCGACGCAAACAGCAGTGGTCACTCCTAAAATTACCACCTCGTCTGCTAATTTTCCTCTGTCCCTTATAAGGCACTACATACATTTTCCAACGTCATAGTGAAACTATCCATTAATTCAAAATTACATTATGTAGAGATTCCCTGTTTGATAGATATCCTGTTAGTGCCAAATGAAATACGAAAGTCTATGAATTAACGAATAATTCCGCTTGCTTGGTCCTTATACTCCAGGTTGGCTGTGTTACGTCACTGAGCCTGTCATAGCATAATCGATGAGTAGCCAGGCCGTTTTGAAGTTCATGAGCAGTTGTATCCTCATTTAAATTAAACTGCTAAAAATGTTTTGCACACTACATAGCCTCCAATGTACGCGGGTGTAGATTCAGGGGAAATATGGAATGAAAGAATGTGCCTTCAGAAACTAAAAAAATATGACTTTACTTCTGGGCGTCACAGCTTATACACACGATAAAATTTTAAAACATATTAAAAGCTGTTAAAATCTTTTAAAAAATCCTTTTGGTAGCAACATTAGCTGTTAGCTGTTCTTTTATTACAGGATCATGCAAACCGGTTTCGTGATGACTTAATCGCACCGTCAGGTGTATACATCTATGAAAAAGTATAATATGAATTAGAAGGTTTAATAACGCTATAAGTAAGACAGTTAACCATGAAGACAGGGGAACAAACACTCACATGATTAATTTGACATTGGTTCGTTAAAACACACGGTCTCCCAACGTTCGGAAGGCGTTAGAATTACAAGAAACGCCTAAATTGTTTTTTTTTTTTTTTTAAAGATGCAACATCAAAAATTCCAGTGGGTAGCAGGCACAGGAAGAGCACGTGAATACTATGAGCCGCGGGTATGGACTTAAAAAAGGAGCTGAAATGAGACCCCGGAGGAAAAAGAAAAACTGTACTGAATAAAACCGTTTTTGGGTAGAAAATTATAAAGACTCACCAGTGATGAAGAATCATCAGACGCCTCCAGAAGCGGCGCGAGTGTGCCTGAAGTGGGCAGGCCATTCCATCTGACAGCCCAGCTGACGTGTTGTCGCTAAAACTGTGCCCGAGAGAAGCGGCCGGCAAGCTGTGTGGAAATATACCGCTAGAGGGTGCAAGGATGGAGGTGGAAGAAACAGGATTACTTACCAACCGAAGGTTGGGAACCTCTACAAAATAAAGGAGGAAAGAGACAGTGAATGATATAAGAAACACGTAGTGGGCAATTACAAGGCACGCGGTAAGAGCCGCTAAGATAAAACTGAGATCTGGAGTACCGTAGAAACTTCCTGAGAAAAAACAATAATCTAAAGATTACTAACTGACTTATAAAAATGGTTAAAACTGCAATAAAACCCTCTAGAGGAACATATTAAATACAGACAAGTAATCATTCCAGACTCATAAAATAATGTTGGACATAGGTAGTACAAATATATACGTGCGCACGCCGTGGAACTAAACCTTATTGTAGTACAACGTGAATAATATGAAATTTCAGAGTAATTTATAGAACGATTAAAATTGAAGGAAAACCGTAAGGGGTACCATAAAATGGAGACAAATAACCTATCTGTAGTCATAACTTAAAATAATACGTAGTACGTTACAGGCAGAGGCGGGCTAGCAAATGGGCAAAAAATTGCAAGGACAGTATGCAAAAAGAAAGAGACACGCGGTACCCAATGGAAGAACTTACTGTGAGAAGCTTGTGGGAGAGGGGAGGCCACAGGCAATCAACTGGCATTTTAGAGTATGGTCAGGATACTGTTTTAAAGAGTGCAAAATTTGGATCTCCTCCAGTATGTTGAAGATAATGCCTTTCTTACATGAAATTCTTAGATGGGTAATAGTACGCTCGGTTACATGTAGGTGAGTGGTAGGCGTAGATTTAGGACCCTTAAGGCTCAAATGTTGCTTAAACCAAATTCTGAAACTACGCCCCGTTTGCCCAGTGTAGACGGCCAGTCACTCATTACAAAAATGGATCAGATGCCAGTAACATCAGATTTATTGAGATGTGCCTGTTCGTTATGACAGAATTTGAAACTCACACCCCTCGGAATAATAAAGACTGGGGAAATACCTTCGACAATGTTTTCGTAATAGGGAAAGATGGTTTTTGGCTAGATTGTTTTGCCGGTGACAGAGTAATTTGGCGCTGGGCACGAGAGAGAACTGGGTTGACTTTCTCTGAATATCCTTGGTGATGAAAATATCGAAAACGAAACTGAAACCGTTAACATAAGCAATACACTTAACGGTGTTTAATTCTCGGTTAAAGGCTTCATCTGAAAGAGAAACGTATGTAGTGTGTGAAGTAGGGACCTGAAGGCGAGCTTTCTCTATCTGAGAGGCTGGATGGACGTCTGATAGACCACAACGTCGGTATCAGACGGTTTTCTGTAAATTCCCCCAGGGTAATCAATACATCTGGATAGAGGAGTGAACCGTGGGTGATGTATTGAATCGTACATTGAGTGCTAGCATATAGCTTTTTACGATGACATCGCAATCGTCGTTTGGACCAGTCTAAAGGAACAGGATATCGTCAACTTCTCGGTACTAGAGCGGTATTTTATTTGAAATTGTTGTAAGAAAAATCAGTGATGTAAAAAGAAAATAGCTAAATAAATGAAGACTGTTCGTAAGTGCATAACTTTGCACGGTTGTTAAATAAAACTTGATATGCAGATACGTAAATTAAAATCAGATACTCGATTTAAATTAGAAGCAGATTACT
The DNA here is from genome assembly GCF_023898315.1 of Schistocerca nitens. Classification (NCBI taxonomy): domain Eukaryota; kingdom Metazoa; phylum Arthropoda; class Insecta; order Orthoptera; family Acrididae; genus Schistocerca; species Schistocerca nitens. The sequence continues at coordinate 18,240,999 of NC_064621.1, read as the reverse complement.
AAACTCAATGAACACAATAGCAACGATAATTGATTTTTAAAAGGTTAGTTACTCTTTTGACAGATGAAGTACTCCAAGAATCTGGAGTTAAAAACTAAATTAGCAAATGTAATACGTGAGCCTCTCACAGAGGCAATCCCAAAAATAAAAGTTATGGGTGAAACAATATTGCATTCCAAAGTAAATACACGAGTGAGACATCCCCAATCTTTTCGATCTGTGCTGTGGGAAAAATCGCCACAACGATTCTCGTACGTTATGCTGGGGAGAAAGAAAGAGGTGTTCAAGTTAATGTTGTGACATTAACTGACGATTTTACTATACTTCTGTACAGTCTAATAAATGCAGTAATGGAAATTAATTCTATGTAGCAGGTAGCAGAAAAAGAACAGACTAAAGAATATTAGTAGGAAACACACAATTTAAGAACATCATAAAAAGTTTTCAAAATTTTTAGTAAGATGTATTGGTGAAACGGAAAATCTAAACTAAACGTTACGGACAATAATTAAGGTAGTCTAAATGGATCGGAAGGCTCCAGGACAACGCATCAAAACAACCTGCTGTGTAGGAGAGGATCCACAACGTAGCAAGAAGGAGCTTTACACTAAATAGTACTGGCTATACACATTAAATTAGACAGTGATGAAAACAGAATGTCTAAAAAATGGTTCAAATGGCTCTGAGCACTATGGGACTTAACATCTATGGTCATCAGTCCCCTAGAACTTAGAACTACATAAACCTAACTAACCTAAGGACAGCGCACAACACCCAGTCATCACGAGGCAGAGAAAATCCCTGACCCCGCCGGGAATCGAACAGAATGTCTATATGCCGGTAAATGATAAAGCTTGATTTTAAAACTAGGTTAACTCGAAACATTAGAGAATAATTAGGGTGGGCGGACCTACTGAAGAGACGGCCTAGTAGGAATTAAGAAATAATGCTGAAATAAATTGGAACGTAGAAAATGTAACAAAAACAAGAGGAGACATACAGGAGGTGGAGGAAAATATCGGAAAACCAAAAACACAGTTCATTACCATACCTGATACGGGTAGGACAATCATTTGCATTCAAAGCAGCTTCGTCATGTTGTAATGGCTAAATAGAGGTTCTGTACGGTTTTTCAGGTATCTTACACCAGATTTCCTGCAGAATAGTAGCAAGTTAAGGTGATGATGGAGGTCGATAGTTGTCACGTACCGTTCCCCCCAAACTAAACCACAAAGGCTCATTAATATTGAGATCTGGTAGCGAGGGAAGATGCGGCTATTGAACTTGGTCGTCTTGGAACACAGCAATGCCGTTAAGGAACAAACACTGTACCATGGAATGGACCTAACCATCAAAACAGCTACATAGTCCTTGGCAGTAATGCGACCTTCCTCAGTGACCGTGGAGCACCACGACACGGCTGCCCAAATCCTCACACGGCCAGATGCTGGAAACGATGTGAAACAAGACTCATCCCCCCAGATGACTTTCTTCCACTGCTCCATTGCCCAGATTTTATGAATTCGGCTTCTCGTTTTCCAGTTACGGGCATTTAAATCACTGATGAGTGGCTCTGGAATTCCAGCTCGCCCTGCAGTTCCTGCCTTATGAGGCTTGCGAGAGTTCCTTCATATTTTAAATAACCTCATTGTGATATTCAGTCCCGACTTCTTAAATATTCTTCTTACCTGTAGAGTAACTTTTTTTTTGGTCATCAGTCTACTGAGTGGTTTGATGCGACCCGCCACGAATTCTGTTCCTGTGCTAAACTCTTCATCTCAGAGTAGCATTTGCAACCTACGTCCTCAATTATTTGCTTGACGTATTCCAATCTCTGTCTTCCTCTACAGTTTTTGCCCTCTACAGCTCCCTTTAGTACCATGGAAGTCATTCCCTCATGTCTTAGCAAATGTCCTATCATCCTGTCCCTTCTCCTTATCAGTGTTTTCCACATATTCCTTTCCTCTCCGATTCTGCATAGAACTTCCTCATTCCTTACCTTATCAGTCCACCTAATTTCCAACATTCGTCTATAGCACCACATCTCAAATGCTTCGATTCCGGTTTTCCCACAGTCTATGTTTCACTACCATACAATGGTGTACTCCAAACGTACATCCTCAGAAATTTCTTCCTCAAATTAAGGCCGGTATTTGATATTAGTAGACTTCTCTTGGCCAGAAATGCCTTTTTTGCCATAGCGAGTCTGCTTTTGATGTCCTCCATGCTCCGTCCGTCATTGGTTATTTTACTGCCTAGGTAGCAGAATTCCTTAACTTCATTGACTTCGTGACCATCAATTCTTATGTTATGTTTCTCGCTGTTCTCATTTTTACTACTTCTCATTACCTTCGTCTTTCTCCGATTTACTCTCAAACCATACTGTGTACTCATTAGACTGTTCATTCCGTTCAGCAGATCATTTAATTCTTCTTCACTTTCACTCAGGATAGCAATGTCATCAGCGAATCGTATCATTGATATCCTTTCACCTTTTATTTTAATTCCACTCCTGAACCTTTCTTTTATTTCCATCATTGCTTCCTCGATGTACCGATTGAAGAGTAGGGGCGAAAGGCTACAGCCTTGTCTTACACCCTTCTTAATACGAGCACTTCGTTCTTGGTTGTTGTACATATTGTATATGACCCGTCTCTCCCTATAGCTTACCCCTACTTTTTTCATAATCTCGAACAGCTTGCACCATTTTATATTGTCGAATGCTTTTTCCAGGTCGACAAATCCTATGAAAGTGTCTTGATTTTTCTTTAACCTTGCTTCCATTATTAGCCGTAACGTCAGAATTGCCTCTCTCGTCCCTTTACTTTTCCTAAAGCCAAACTGATCGTCACCTAGCGCATTCTCAATTTTCTTTTCCATTCTTCTGTATATTATTCTTGTAAGCAGCTTCGATGCATGAGCTGTTAAGCTGATTGTGCGATAATTCTTGCACTTGTCAGCTCTTGCCGTCTTCGGAATTGTGTGGATGATGCTTTTCCGAAAGCCAGATGGTATGTCGCCAGTCTCATATATTCTACACCCCAACGTGAATAGTCGTTTTGTTGCCACTTCCCCCAATGATTTTAGAAATTCTGATGGAATGTTATCTATCCCTTCCGCCTTATTTGACCGTAAGTCCTCCAAAGCTCTTTTAAATTCCGATTCTAACACTGGATCCCGTATCTCTTCTAAATCGACTCCTGTTTCTTCTTCTATCACATCAGACAAATCTTCACCCTCATAGAGGCTTTCAATGTATTATTTCCACCTATCTGCTCTCTCCTCTGCATTTAACAGTGGAATTCCCGTTGCACTCTTAATGTTACCACCGTTGCTTTTAATTTCACCAAAGGTTGTTTTGACTTTCCTGTATGCTGAGTCTGTCCTTCCGACAATCATATCTTTTTCGATTTCACATTTTTCCTGCAGCCATTTCCTCTTAGCTTCCCTGCACTTCCTACTGATTTCATTCCTCAGCGACTTGTATTTCTGTATTCCTGATTTTCCCGGAACATGTTTGTACTTCCTCCTTTCATCAATCAACTGAAGTATTTCTTCTGTTACCCATGGTTTCTTCGCAGCTACCTTCTTTGTACCTATGTTTTCCTTCCCAACTTCTGTGATGGCACTTTTTAGAGATGTCCATTCCTCTTCAACTGTACTGCCTACTGCGCTATTCCTTATTGCTGTATTTATAGCGTTAGAGAACTTCAAACGTATCTCGTCATTCCTTAGGACTTCCGTATCCCACTTCTCTGCGTATTGATTCTTCCTGACTAATGTCTTGAACTTCAGCATACTCTTCATCACTACTATATTGTGATCTGAGTCTATATCTGCTCCTGGGTACGCCTTACAGTCCAGTATCTGATTTCGGAATCTCTGTCTGACCATGTTGTAATCTAATTGAAATCTTCCCGTATCTCCCGGCCTTTTCCAAGTATACCTCCTCCTCTTTTGATTCTTGAACAGGGTATTCGCTATTACTAGCTGAAAAGTGTTACAGAACTCAATTAATCTTTCTTCTCTTTCATTCCTTGTCCCAAGCCCATATTATCCTGTAACCTTTTCTTCTACTCCTTCCCCTACAACTGCATTCCAGTCGCCCATGACTATTAGATTTTCGTCCCCCTTTGCATACTGCATTACCCTTTCAATATCCTCATACACTTTCTCTATCTGTTCATCTTCAGCTTGCGACGTCGGCATGTGTACCTGAACTATCGTTGTCGGTGTTGGTCTGCTGTCGATTCTGATTAGAACAACCCGGTCACTGAACTGTTCACAGTAACACACCCTCTGCCCTACCTTCCTATTCATAACGAATCCTACACCTGTTATACCATTTTCTGCTGCTGTTGATATTACCCGATACTCATCTGACCAGAAATCCTTGTCTTCCTTCCACTTCACTTCACTGACCCCTACTGTATCTAGATTCAGCCTTTGCATTTTCCTTTTCAGATTTTCTAGTTTCCCTACCACGTTCAAGCTTCTGACATTCCACGCCCCGACTCGTAGATCGTTATCCTTTCGTTGATTATTCAATCTTTTTCTCATGGTAACCTCCCCCTTGGCAGTCCCCTCCCGGAGATGCGAATGGGGGACTTTTCCGGAATCTTTTGCCAATGGAGAGATAATCATGACACTTCTTCAATTACAGGCCACATGTCCTGTGGATACACGTTACGTGTCTTTAATGCAGTGGTTTCCATTGCCTTCTGCATCCTCATGTCGTTGATCATTGCTGATTGCTCCGCCTTTAGGGGCAATTTCCCACCCCTAGGACAAGAGAGTGCCCTGAACCTCTATCCGCTCCTCCGCCCTCTTTGACAAGGCCGTTGGCAGAATGAGGCTGACTTCTTATGCCGGAAGTCTTCGGCCGTCAATGCTGATTATTTATCAAAATTTAGGCAGTGGCGGGGATCGAACCCGGGACCGAAGACGTTCTGATTATGAATCAAAGACGCTACCCCTAGACCACGGGTACAAAACTTAATATTTACTAAAACCAGACGTTCTGGGTATAGAATAACAAGCGGTTTTTCAATACATACACTCAAGCGCCGGAGAAACCGGTACAGGGATGCGTATACAGAGATATGGAAACAGGCAGAATACGGCGCTGCGGTCGGCGACGCCTGTATAACACAAGTGTCCGGCACGGATGGTAGATCGATTACTGCTGCTACAATGGCACGTTATCAACATTTGAGTTTGAACGTGGTGTTACAGTAGGCGCACGAGCGATAGGACACAGCCTCTCCGAGGTAGCGATGAAGTGAGGAAGTGACAGAAGTGCAACGCTTTCGCAAATTGCTGCAGATTTCACTGCTGGGCCATCAACAAGTGTCAGCGTGCGAACCATTCAACGGAACAGCATCGAAATGGACTTTCGAAACTGAGGGCCATCCGCGTACCCTTGATGACTGCGCAACACAAAGCTTTACGCCTCATCTGGGCCTGTCAGCACCGACATTGAACTGTTCAAATGCTTCAAATGGTTCTGAGCACTATGGGACTTAACTTCTGAGGTCATCAGTCCCCTAGAACTTAGAACTACTTAAACCTAACTAACCTAAGGACATCACACACATCCATGCCCGAGGCAGGATTCGAACCTGCGACCGTAGCGATCGCGCGGTTCCAGACTGTACCGCCTAGAACCGCTCGGCCACACCGGCCGGCCATTGGACTGTTGATCATTGGAAAAACGTTACCTGGTCGGACGAGTCTCGTTTAAAATTGTATCCAGCGGATGTGCGTGTACGGGTATGGAGACAACCTCATGAATCCACGGACCTTGCATGCCAGCAGGGGCTGTTGAAGGTGGTAGAAGCTTTGTAATGACGTGGGGCGTGTGCAGTTGGAGTGCTATGGGACCCCTGACACGTCTAGATACGACTCTAACAGGTGACATATACGTAAGCATCATGTCTGAACACCTGCATCCAGCCGTGTCCATTGTGCATTCCGACCAACTTGGGCAATTCCAGCGGGACAATATGACACCCCACACGTCCACAATTTTTACAGAGTGGCTCCACGAACACTCTTCTGAATTTAAACACTTCCGGTGGCCAGCAGACTCCCCACACATGAACATTATTGGGCATATCTGGGATGTCTTGCACCCCCTCGCACTCTTACGGATTTATGGACAGCCCTGCAGGAATCATGGTGTCAGTTCCCTCCAGCACTACTTCAGACATTAGTCGAGTCCATGCCATGTCGTGCTGCGGCACCTCTGAGTGCCTGCGGGGGCCTTAACGATATCAGTTTCTTTGGCTCTTCAGTGTACATTATTGATATAAACACATGGTAATTGTTATTCCTTGACAGCGTGGCTGGCGCAGAAGACTCTTTGCCGCCTTCGACTACTTTGCCAGTCAAGACTCCAAGTACGTCTTCAACACTGTTTCAAGGGGACGGAGACTAGGCGAAATAACTTACGAAGATAGTAAAATACAGAAAACAGGACTTGTCCACTAATAAATCTTCTTACTTAATAATTAAAGCTTTATATGCTGAACGATTATTCTGGATAGCTAAAATGCATATACTTTTACAAATAAAGCTTGTTCGTTTATATCCGAAATTTGTACTTGATTTCACCCCCCTCAACTAAATTATTTATTGTCAAACTTTGACTACGAAATATGTTGAAAATCTCGTACTCTCACAAGTCCCCTTTTTGTTTTTTTCGGAACTGACACGGTTCGCGAGTTCGACAGTAAGTTCTGTAGTGACTTTTGCAACTCTTGTCCCCTTATTTTTCGCTAAAATACTCTTCAATGACTGTCCGTTACAATCACTCAGCGCTCAACTTGGCCGACGTTGTGGCTTAGCGGATGATACTTTCCGCTTTCCCTGTATGCGGCACAAGTCTTCGATAGGGTCTCTCTGGAAACACCCACCACTCCGGGCACCACCTCGGTTACGGAAGTACCCACCATAAGAGCACCAGCAACTTTAACACCTAGTTCCGACATAGCGCAGAAAACTGTGCTGACCGCGACTGACACTTTCAACGTATTGAGGACAGGACTACAAAAGTTGAAGATGTATTGAGGACATTTCACAGGTGCCGTTCGTGGCAAAATAAAACAGTGCAGTCTGCAGGCTTGGCTAGTACCTGCGTTTTGTTCAGCCATATTTTTATCGAGTTCTTTCTACATTTTCGTCCGATGCCTGCATTTTCTACGGGTGTATACAGGGTGAGTCGCCAGAACTTGCACCGCAAATATTGTGACAATGTGCGGTTATAACAGAATGAAGTGGTAGTCAGGGACTCGTGCTGTTAGCCAATCAACAGTCTTCAATAATACTTAGAATGTGTGTGTGTTTCTTGCAAACTTTCACTTTTTAAATGGAAGAATGCCCGTTGACAGGCTAAAAGTAGGTAAATTAGAATGTGAGGGGTACTTTGTTGTAGGATTCTAGAGCGATTCGTTTACAAGATAACGTATGTTTAAAAATTTCCACTTGGACACTTGTCTGTGCCACTCAACCTACGTAGTTGCTAGGTACGATGTTGTTATGCTTGCTTACAGTGTGCTTATGTGTTCCTCGAGTACACTGCAACTAGCTAGTCAGGCACAGTGTGCTAGTTCAAGCAGTAGGTCGTGAGTGGACGATGGGATTTGCCATTGCAGAAAAAGCCGACGTGCTCATGGTTTATGAAGAGTGTAGGAAGAATACAGTTCGCTCTTTACAGTGTATGCGGCAAGGTGTCTCACTAGATGTCAACCATCTCGGCAGTTATTTATTAATCTTGTCACCCAGTTACGTGAAAGAGGTAGTGTAACAAAGAGCCAACGTACCAGAAGGAAACAAGTGACGACAAAACGGGGGGAAACAAATGCTCTTGCTGCTGTTGCAACGGAGCCGTACGTTAGCTCCCGCGCGATCGCACGAGGAAATGGCGTGAGTCAGGGAAACGTGGTCAGCATTCTCCAGCGACATAGGTTGCACCCGTATCACGCCTCTCTCCATCGAGAGCTGAATGGAAGCGATTATGATAATCTTAGCTTCTGTACATGGGGATTAAGACAAGACACTCAAGACCTATTTCGAATCTTGTCCAGTAATGAAGTCACATTTAGTAAACATAGCCAGGTAAATCGCCGAAAATATCACTTTTGCTCTGCTGGCAGCCTCTTTTGGCTTCGTCAGTGGGAACGTAAGCGTCAGTGGAGTGTAAATACGAGGTACATGAGAGTGAGCCATTAGCTCATGGGCCTGTTTTTCACAGAACCGCTCAGGTATCGCAAACTCCTAACAGACCATCTTTTACGGATGCTAGAAGACGATTATCCACAGACTAGAAGGAACCTGTGGTTTCAAAGTAATGGCTGTTCAACCCATAGTGCACCAAGTGCTACAGCATTTCTCCACGAATTGTTTCCAGATCGTTGGACTGGACGCAGAGGACCTGTCTGGTACCTTGTCCGATCCGTCCCCAGCATTTGACAGCTCTTCATTTTTTTCTGTGGGGAAAGCGGAAGGACGCTGTCTGCAAGGACATAACAACTACACACGATGATATGCAACGACCTGTTAGTGCGGGCCGGCCGGGGTGGCTGTGCGGTTCTAGGCGCTAGTCTGGAACCGCGTGACCGCTACGGTTGCAGGTTCGAATCCTGCCTCGGGAATGGATGTGTGTGATGTCCTTAGGTTAGTTAGGTTTAAGTAGTTCTATGTTCTAGGGGACTGATGACCTTAGAAGTTAAGTCCCATAGTGCTCAGAGCCATTTGAACCATTTTGTTAGTGCGGCCTGCTCGGATGTCTCCGCTGAAATGCCAGCAGGTGTGCAGCAGTCGTTCCACACGAGACTGGAAGCGAGCTACCACGGGTATTGTTCAAGTGTCGGTGTGGGAACTTTTCAAAACACGGTATCTCGTAAACGACTCGCATTACAATCCTGTAACAACCGGTACTGACATTCTGATTTACCCCAGTTTTACTTTTTTAATGTCGCTAGGCATTGTTCCATTTTAAAAAGTGTATGTTATGCAACGTACCTACGACAAATAAAGCCTATGTTCGTTTGTGAAAATGGATTACACAAGCAACCTGAGCAATCAGTAATCGGAATCTAACCAGCATAACACTGTGTGCGGGTTGTATGAGAGTCAGTTTGTAACACTGCGCTTCGGGGCACACGATACTCTTTAAAGCCTGTACTATGGTAAGTTGACGGGCTTCACCTTATTAGAAAGGATTTTTGTATAGAAATTGACCGCGTGTACTTGAATGGAGGCAAATCAGACTTACACCCACTCGGTAATAACAATGATACGTCAAGCAAGTCCGAAATGCAACTACACGTCAGGACGGACAAGAAACAACACAGAAGATGCTACCAATTTGTTAATTATACGGTCGCCAGCCTAATTAGGCATTAACTGAGTTTCTTCCCTGTACAAGTTGATGTACGTGCATGCGAAACAACACGTAATAACACTGCATAATATGGTAAATTTTATAACCAGAAAATCTACTGAACTGATAAATTCACTTTCTATACTGATATGGATAAACCATAAATACATAACATTACACTATAATGTTTACCACAAAACTTCGTACTGTCTATTGATCTGATTAAAATCGGGCATAGGTTACCCTAGAAATAGCACTTTCGAAACACACACACAATGTCAATTTTGATACAGGTAAAACACTGATAAATTTTGGTTTTTATATTGCCTTAGCTGGTCAAATCAGTTCAGTACACTTCAGAATTCAAATGAATAAGAAAAAGGGGGGGGGGGACGTTGAAACTGTTATCATCACTGTATTAAAACAATTAATTATTGAAATCATTATGCACTCAAGATTTCCAATATATGAGTTACTACTCTTTTTATCTTATTTCCTGCTCATTTAAATACCATTATATCTGCCTCAAAATAATTAAACTTCATTTCTAAATCGATATCACAATTATCTTCCAACTTTGTCAGACCTTTGTTATTCGTCTATTAGTTCATTAACAAAAAAAGTTCTTTAAACATCATCCTAACGTAGCTAGGTCTGCAGGTAATTATTATTAACACAAACTTTAATTTTTCATCTCGGGACACTCGGATTGCACAACATTTGGAAAGGACCCTGGCTAGGTTAGTTGTGAGGATAATTAAATGATAGGACAGTTCTGGTAAAATTTAAGTTGTTATTGAACAGTATGGAACAAAAGTAACACTGGTCCACACGAATACAGTACTAAAGTTTCAACCTGTTCGTATCGATGCGGCGGTTGGCAGGCGGCGAGATGGCGAGGCACAGAGCACACATACAATCACAGCAATGGCTCTTGATGTATCGGCACTTTACTTCTTCTTAGCGTCGCAATACTTTTCCATTTAGTGCCAATGGAATTTTGCCATGCTGTATAGGCGTCGGGACGGCACATCCGAGGCTCAATGAAACTGCGTCTTCCAGGAGAGCCCCCTCGATGCAGAACGTGTTGCTCAGACCAATGCCCAACTCCGACTACTACTGCTGAGCCCGTTATGCCGTACAGCGCCCGTGTGCATTTTCCCGCGCTCGCCTGCCATCCACCTTTTACCGCTCCCCTACAGACAGGGTATTCACCCGAGATTTTGCATTCTACATATCCTAATACATTGCCTATGTATGGCCCAGACGCACAATTACAACTTTGACATCTTACAATAGTTTCAACGTTTCTTACATTTCAATTCTGTTATAATATTGCTTGAAATTTGAAATAAACATTAATATTCACATCGAAATTTGTTTACAGTTTTCTTAACCCAATGACATGAAACAAAAAAAAAAAAAAAAAGAAATGAAATCAGAACATCGATGACACTAATTTATCGAAAATCAGAAGAAAATATTTTTATATTTACAATAGTACAGCGTTGTTTATGTTACAAGTTTCACTGTCATTTAAGACCTCAACGAATCGTTCAATGAAAAACTTAAAATTAACATTTGGATAAGCTACCTGACTCCGTATTTCACCATGAATTTACAAGTGATACAGAATCTGGCTTGTACGACGGAATTTACTGGGTTAGAGTACGCGGTATGTTGTGGTGTGTCAGCGTCTCTGTTTTGGCCCTACGTTTCGAATTCACCTCTTTAGATGACTGCCTTATTCCAAGTGGTTTACAGCAAGTCGCAGCATCACGCAGCAGCAGCGGCTAAAACTTACCATTACTAGAATGAATTTAATAAAAAGAAGTTTGCTTGGGTCTTGTTAGCGGGGTAGCCGAGCGGTCTAGGGCGTCTTGTTACCATCCCCTCGGCTTCCCCTGTCGGAGGTTCGTGTACTCCCTCGGGCATGGGTGTGTGTGTGTGTGTGTGTGTTTGTGCCGTCCTTAGCGTAAGTTAGTTTAAGTTAGAATAAGTACTGTGTAAGGTTAGGGACCAATGACCTCAGCAGTTTGGTCCCGTAAGACCTTATCACAAATTTCCAAATGTTTTTGTTAGGTACTAAATAACTTGTGAGAAGAGATATCATGAATTAAGTCTATTTAAAAATTTCACAAATAATCATGGCCAATAATAGTTCGACAACTATTAATGATTGCGAAATGCCAGACAATGACTTTATAAGTATCATTAATGGCTGAGTGCCAGATTAACAAATTATTTCAATTTCAAAGTCACATTATCATTTAATAACCGCAGCATATTTATGAATTGGATGTGGAAAATAATTATTATTATTTGGAGGATAAGGAGGCTTCTTTAACTGACAAGCAAAACGTGCGATTATTGCAAACGCGGAGTAACAATCACAAGCCTAACTCTACAATTGCTCTTTACACTATGCTTGCGAATTTTACCTGAATTCCATCTTCAAGCGGAGTTAAACCATCTAAATCTTTCCTGGCCATATGAATGAAATCAGGCCGTGTGTATGTGGTAAGATCTTCCATCACCGACGTGAGGGCGGCGTGACAAGTCTTCTGTCTCCGAGCTCTCGACCAACACAATTGAAATTTTACTCTCGTAGACAGACCTAGTCTCACAACAATCCTTAGAATCTCGCTTCCATATTTCGCCCTCAGACTGTCGTTATCGATATCTGAGTGCTTATTTATTTGCATAGAGAATAGAAGAATCTTATACAATGCAAAGAATAGCCTTAAGATGGCTATATTGTTTTTGATACTCAATGTAATATTTAATCAATGTAATGGAGAGTTCTGATACACTCCTTACAGTTTTCACAAAAAATACAGTTTCTAACTATTACTACAATCCGTTGATTCGCAAACAATACGAGCTTGTGACTACCAATCCATTCTGTGAAAATAGCACATCAGTAGCACTTTTCATTTCCGCAATATCTGCGTTGCAATTTTAGGTGATTGACCCTGAATATAAAGAATGACAGCACATGAAATACACAAAAACTCAGGTACCTTTAGAAACGCTAGTCAGACACAAGCTGGATTCAATAGGCCGAGAAAGTTTTATGGAGAAACAACATAAGAAAAGAAAAACTGCAAAGAGCGTCAGTTTTTGAATGAAGGCGTTACAGATGGAAGGAAAAGAAAAGAGGATCACAATGGAGAGAGGAGAGGGGAAAACAAGGAAATGAAAGGATGAGCGAATATTGGAAGGAAAGGAAAAGACGACGACAGAATACGAAATGGCATGTGGTCGTCTAAAATCTCTCACGGGAAAGGGGGAAAATCACGATTCCTTTTCCAACGTCTCGGAATGAAATAAAATTCTTGGTATTAGGTCAAAGCCTGGTGAGGTTTTAAATCTGAGGCATTATTCACGTTATCTGCACCGTAGTTTTATTTCCGCCTCGTTGATGACAATATGGCCGGCGCGCGCGCTTCTCCGACCCGGCTGCGACGCAGACTAATTTTGCGCCGGTTATCGTTTTATCGTCCCGCCGCAGATTACATCGCGAGGGCTTTATCGCGTGACGTGAAGGCTGGGAAAGCGGCGCCGCCGCGCGGCAATAACACGGCCCGCGAAAGAAACGCCGCGGGCGCTACCTGCAGAAACACGTGGCCGAAGAAAAACACAATATGTATGTCACGCCTCACAATTTAAACGTCAGACTGAGGGACGATATGGAATGCGCATTTTCAAACAGGGCAGTGATTACAAATGAATTCTAGAGTGCAGCTAGGTCCTGCAGACAAGAACTTCCCAAAGTTTTCCTCGTGGTGACTCCCTTCTAGCAAACACAGTTTCACGAAACTCCCTTTCAACAAAATTAGTAAGAGATTCCTCTTGGAATAGTAGTCCAGTTATACACTGAAGACCTTTCCACAAATACAGAACTTTCACACGCTGGTAAATATTCCAGGCGGAATTGCGCAAGTATTTCGGCGACACACAACGACAGAAGTGCATGGCTAAAGGTAAATTAAAGTGCAGGGTACAGCAGCCAGGAGAAACGACATTCGAGACGTCTTGGAGCTGTGTAAAATAGTGGATCCTAGAATGAAGGAGGAAGATAAGGTTGCACATCTCATGAAGGGTGTTGCTGAGGACATGTATCAAGCCCTACTCCTGAAGGAGGTTTCGACAGCAAACGATTTCATAAAATAGTGCAAGTATGTCGAGACACTGCGTCAAAAAAGAACTATACGCAAGAGGTTTGAGCGGCTTCCAAACATCGTACCGATGTCTGTGTTGGAGGAAGCAACTGATTTCACAAGTGTTCTTCACCAGATGGTGAGAGAGGAAGTTCAGAAGGCACTTGGATTACACGGCCAGCAAAATACAGACGCTTCAAGAGGTCATAAGGGACAAAGTGGAACAGACATTTAACCCAATCTCTCGTCCTTCATTTCAGAACGGTGAAAAAGTAGAGACCTATGCGGAGTAACGTTCCTACAACGCCGCATGAGGAACCTGTTTGGGCACCAAGGAAGACTGAACTTTGTAGGACCCAGGATAACCAACCAGTATGTTTCCACTGTGGACGACCGGGACGTGTGGTGTGCTATTGTCGAGAAAAGCGGCGGATATTTGATGATACCCACGCCAGTACACACCCCGGGACGACGAAGATGAACAAGAAGATGTGGGTGCAGGACGACATAGGCCACCATCGCCGCAAGCTAGTCGCTAGAGAGGACGCTCCCCAACACGCCGATCAAGGTCTCCATCGCCGTTTAGAACCTCTAGCAGTCTAGCCGATCACCTAGCCGCCGCCACATGGAAAACTAAAGCGTGCGACCTTCCTTGGAGGTAAGGCCACCGAAAAGAAAAATCCCCTGCCGTCGATCACTACAAAAATGACAGGAAACTACGTCGATATCCTCATGGATGGCCGACCAACCAAAGCTCTTGTGGACTCTGGAGCATCGTATTCAGTCATTTCGGAGAAGCACCGTCGCTAGTTACAGAAATCCGTATTCGTTGACAACAAAACACCTCTGCTGAAGGTGGCTAATGGGAAATATGTAAAACCTACAGTAAGATGTGCCGTTCGTGTGGGTATAAGTGCCCATGCGCAGCCCCTAGAATTCGCGTCTTACAAGAGAGTAGTTATGACGTCATTCTCGCATGGGACTTCTTGAAAGCTTCTCAGGCAATTATAGATTGTGGTCGCTGGAAGATTATGCTAGACGAGATGAGATACTGTGGACAGAAAATGCGCATCAGAGTGTGTGGAGACTATGTGTGCTGGATGAAGTGATCATTCCTGCAGTCAGCGCTAGAAAGGTAACTGTCGCGTGCCATGCCATCCATCAACCCTTGGATCTTGTAGTGGAATGTAAGAGAAGCATACCACTGAAGAATAACCTGGTCATCGCAGCCTCTGTCGTCTAGGTTAAGAACGGATTCGGTGAATTGTGGATAGTTAACTGTCGCCGAGAACCGCAGATCCTTCCAAGACGCATGTGCATAACAAATGCTGAGCCGTTAATTGAAGAAGAGCTGAGCGTCATAGAAACATCCCATGCCCTGTCTGTGGGCGAAATTAGCGCTACCACTATGAGACAAGATCTTCTAGATCGACTATCACCAGATATCACTAAGGAACAACAGAAGAAGCTACTTGCCATTCTTGAAGAGTTCTCTGAATGATTCAGTCCACAGGTGAAGAGAAAATTAGACAATCGGCGGTGAAGCACCGGATTAACACTGGAGACCATCAACCAATAAGCCACAGAGCATACCATGTGTCAGCAACGGAATGTAGAATAATTCGCGACGAGGTAGATCAAACGATGAAGAATGACATCCTTCACCCTTCGCAGAGCCCATGGTCGTCACCAGTGGTTCTCGTCAGGAAGAAGGTTGGCAGTTGACGCTTCTGTGTTACCCTCTTCCACGAATTGGCGATACACTAGATTGTTTGCAGGAGGATAAGTTTTTCTCAACCACGGACATGTACTAGGGATACTGGCAAATCGAAGTAGATGAGGCTGATCGTGAGAAAACTTCATTCATCAGCTCCGAGGGCGTGTATGAGTTAAAGGTAATGCCGTTTGGTTTGTGTAATACACCTGCAACTTTTGAATGGATGAAGTGGACGATGTGTCTTTGTTATTTAGATGACATTATAGTGTTTTCAGAGACATTTGATGAACATATAAAATGACTGAGGGCCGTTCTTAAGTGTCTACAACAAGGCGGACTGAAACTTAATCCAAGAAAGTGTCTCTGTGGTGCAAATCAAATCAAAATACTTGGACAACTTGTGTCAAACGAAGGTGTGCGGCCGGACCCAGCAAAGGTGAGATCTATAACGGAATTTCCTATTCCTAAAAGTATTAGAGATGTGAGAAGCTACCTCGGATTATGTTGTTATTACCGTCTTTTATCAAAGACTTTTGTATCAAAGTCAGGCCACTCCAAGAGATGGTAAAAGCTGATGCTAAATTTATCTAGAGTGATGCTCAACAAGATTCTTTCGATGTGCTGCGAAAGGCTCTGACGACTGACCCTGTACTTGGTCTGTATGATACGAGAGCACCTACAGAACTACACACAGATGCCAGCGGATATGGGATCGGCGCTGTTCTAGTGCAAATTTCGGATGGAAAAGAGAAAGTTGTAGCCTATGCTTCTAGGACACTTAGAAAAGCCGAGAGAAACTACTGAACTACAGAATGTCTTGCTGTAATCTGGGCCATGTGCAAATTCCAGTAGTATCTCTATGGAAGGCCATTCACAGTTGTTACAGACCATCATTCACTTTGTTGGTTGACAAGTCTTAAGGATCCAACGGGACGACTCGCCAGCTGGGCACTACGTCTTCAAGAATATGACATTACCATAGTGTACAAAAGTGGAAGAAAACACCAAGCTGCCGACTGTCTCTCAAGAAACCGTGTGCAAGACCATCAAGACTTTGAAGAAGATAGTGACTTTCCAGCTGCACTCCAGGAAGGCGTCAAGATATCTCAAATTATGCTTGCCTTAAATCATAGGACGTGAAATGACATTCAGGATTTATTAAGACATACGATAGAATCCACAAGAGATTTTTCTGGCCAGGTTTATTTAGGTGTGTCCATCACTATGTGTCGCACTGTCGAGAGTGCCAGAGGAGAAAGGCAGTTCCTCAGGAAACCAGAAACCTCCTGGCCGATTCATACCAATTCCACCAGCCGAAACGCCATTCCAGGGTGTTGGGATTGACCTCCTCGGATGATTTCCAACGTCTGCTACTGGCAATAAATGGATTACTGTTTGTACTGATTATCTGAGGCG